>NC_134569.1:68009611-68272111 GCF_050947875.1 Dermacentor variabilis | reverse complement strand
ACCAAGCATATAGACTGTCTATAAAAGAAAGTCGATAAGGTTTCTATTTTTTTGTCTACTCCCGGTTTATAGATTGTCTATAGACAAAAGTTGATAAGCTGTTCGCTTCTTTTTGTCTGCTTCCACTCTATAGACTACTTATATACAAACATCTTTATATATTGGGGTTTATTCTTGGTCTTTAGACAGTCGATAAGCTGTTGATTCATTTTAACTGCTCCCTGTTTATAGATTGTCTATAGACAAAAATTGATAAGGTGTATATTTCTTTTTGTCTATTCCAAGTCTGCGTAGTTCTTCACACATATGTACGCAAATGCACACACACACACACACACACACACACACACACACACACACACACACACACACACACACACACACACATATATATATATATATATATATATATATATATATATATATATATATATATATATATATATATATATATATATATACACATATAAATATCGCTGCGCGACTGACCGCTCGAGGCACATTGCGTGTAATCGCGGGCTTCTTCATGCTCGGGAAAACCCTTTTCTGGAAAGCTGTATCAGGAGCTTGTCACGATGGTCTACAATTTTCTCATTGAGACTTTTCATACAATTATGACAATTGAGAAGTTGATTAATTTAGACCAATGATCTAATGAGGGGGAGTGAAAAAAAATAATTTGAGTATCTTCAGGTGATGGGAAACAACATTACCTTGGTTCTTTCCAGCTACCTAGCATTTGCATATTACAATGTTCGGCTCAAACTAAGTGGCACACTTCGTATACCTCTTTGCAATTCGAATTATTCTCCACGGTTTCCTATATCACCTTCGATGAAGGCCATGGGGTGGAACGTCACCAAAGGTCATGTTAACTTGAGCGAAGAGTCAGTATACCAATTGTAGTAAGGCGTGAGTTTAATTACAACAGAGCCGATACTGTAAAAGTCTTATTGCTTCACGCTCACATGCCGTCTATAGATTGACTCCAGACAGAGGTCGTTAATCTCGGCCCAACACCTGTAGGCTGTAAGGCAGTGCAGGTACCGGTGGATGATACGAAGCTTGGTTTGATATAAGCCACTGAAGTTGTATGCTGCTGAGGCTGCTATAGAGCTTATTTGTAGACATTGTATGCACATAGTGTATATCTCCGCATTTGTTGACCACGTGATATCATCTACGTAGTCGCTCTCGGTAATCCCAAGACAGTCTTCACAGTTGTCATAGCATGACTTTTGCGGCAGTAGAATAAAGAAAACTAAACGCCTATCCAATCATGATAATAGATGTTATGAACGCCAACTTTAGCTTCAAGACGATTCCAAACAGGCATCAAGCTAACAGCACATAGACTCCTAATGTTTGTAGCTGAAAACGCGAAGCTTGTGAGTGTGCAATGAACCGATGTCGCTCATGTGGTGTGCGCGTTGTGTGTCGTCCAATTCTTAAATACTTTTCACGTTGTCCCCATATCTCGGCTGCATCACTAACATCGCGAAGTTTTTTGTTGACTGAGATCCTGCACTATAAACTCATCAGATTTTCTCATTCTCTTACAATATTGTAATGTACATTGTAATTACATCTTACAATGTAATTATTGCTTACCAACATTGGTATTTGACAGACTACCTCACTACGAAATGAAATCGAGGGTTCGACGGAAGCCCATCTGGTCGGGATGAAGCATTGAAGAAATAAAACGAAGGACACCGACCAACATAGAAGTGCTAAAAAATGAAAAAAAATCTAAAAGACGTTTCGGCTTCGCTACGGAAGCCTTGTTCACAATCAATTGTGAACAAGGCTTCCGTAGCGAAGCCGAAACGTCTTTTAGATTTTTTTTTTCATTTTTTAGCACTTCTATGTTGGTCGGTGTCCTTCGTTTTATTTCTTCACTACCTCACTACCCCTTGTCACTCTTAAATTTAATGCTATGTGTTATTGTGTAATTAATACCTTCCATTTTGTTCACCTTTGTAAATTTTCTATCTTTTTGATTACCTCTTGATTTTTCGCAACATTAATACAATGTATTACGTCATTTTCCTACCTATCTTATTGTTTGCCTTTGCTAACTGCATGTCTATTATGTGTAATCTTAATATTGCGCTAATTATTATTGTTACATTGCAAGGTAACTATGCATGCCCTTTCAGTTATGATTCCTGAGGGGATCGACAGTATGATTATATAAATAAATAAATATCTGCCATATTCTCTGAGCCCGCCCAGTATATCCCAGGCGGTATGCCTGCGCGGCCACGCATATGAGTACGTCATTGCTGTACTGATTGCTTTGACCTATCATCGGAACAGAAACTTTGCAACAACATATGGGCGGGTATCACATTTGGCGGTACACTCGAATATATGCTAGAAATGCACTGTATGAATCATCATCGCTGGCGATAATGCAAGCGCCTGACGGGCCCTGTAACGGCTTTTACAAACAGCGCATTCGTCCAAGTGTGCGTTCCAGTTCCATACGATAGGCCACAGCGTTTTTAATGCAACGTGCCAGCGCATTTTCTTTATCTAAGAAAAAGAAATGGAACCTCTCCAAATCTACATCTCACCAAATAAAAGGATGGAAACGTAACCTGTTCCGCGGGGATGGCGCGGGGAGAGAGAGAAAGCGAAAAGAAACGATAAATGAAAAGGCGCTTGGACTTCTCGGAGCGCGCACACCCTCGTCGCCCTGAGCTCCTGCGCATGCGCAGTGGCAGAAACGGCGGTGGGCCTTGTATCCACGTCAATCTGAATTCTCAACAAGTGTGCCAGGCACAGAAACGCTTGGTGCAGTGGTGTGCAGTATCTGCTTAGTAAAACTGCCACTGTTCGCCAGGCTCATCAAAGCTTGGCACATAAAGAAGAGTATTACGTTTAAGATATCGTATATTTGGAGACTGCTGATGCTAGGACGGGACTGGTGGAAGCTACATGCATTCCTTCGACAAAGACCCGAGTGTACGTCGTCGAGAGACACGGCTGACGTGTTGCCGAGTGACCACACTTGGCTTCGCAGATTGGCCGCACACAGCGACCACCGTGCAAGGCGGCTCGCCTGGTTTACTCTTTGCTGCCGACAGAATATAGAGAGAACGAACTCTGTATTAATTTAAGCGTCAGATGATTGCCCAGACGCTGAAATGCTCGCCAAAATAAATAGAGTTTCCTACAATATACTAGAGGGAACTCTGGCGCTGCAGTCGTTGACCCACCATGAGAATGATGGAAAGTGCACGGATTTGTCTGATCTTCGTTCTTGTGGATTCAGACGTTCTTGTTTCAGACGCTTTGTTTATTCCACTCTATATGCCTTCATTGTCGTGAAATTTACAGCAACCTATAGGCTTCGATGTGCAGAAGACGCTGCAAACACGCACCATCGGTACTAATTGCAACGATGAAGCTTGTCTAGGTGCACAAATCGACACGCACCAGGCGTCTCAAGGCACTGACATACCCGCGATAAATTCATATGGTCGTTTCACATCGCTTGGCGATGCATGTGTCCGTGGCGTAATGGTTTCAATATAGCTCTTTCGTGCTAGCGGTCCTGTGTTCGAATCCGGTATTCGAAAAACTTTAATAATGTTTATTTAATTATTTGTTACGCAGTACATTGTTGAAAATGACGAGTTTACGAAGTAGCGAAGCCGCTTGAAGCCAGAAGGACGAAGTTTAGTCAGATCCATGTACTTCCCAATATTTCCATGCTAGTTCAACTGCTCCCATTGCAGCTCCCGCAGTCACTAGTGCCAGCGTTCCTTTTAGTAATTTTGCATGAAATTCCATGCCAAAATAAACGCCACATGGCTAGCGGCGTTTTCGCCGTAAGCGCCGTTTGTGTTCTTCTTGAGTACTGGTCTTCTGCGCCTTGCCTTTACTAATTCAAGCATGAATTATACTCGTGCTCCGTTGGTCGGCCAAGCAATTTGTGCACACACACACAACTAGTCGGCATTTTCATGAATATGGCGCGAATAAAACCACTACAAAACGGCTTCTCAAGAAATAGGGCTGCGTTGGTTATTCGTCTGCTTCTGGTATGTAACCCTGCAGAGGGCGCTCCTAACAGCCGTGTTCGCGCATGCGCAGCAGCGCTTTTGCAAATTGCCAATTGCAGCGCTTTCCGTTCTACAAACGTGCAAGTGCAGAGGGAAGCTAGGTAAAAAGGTAAAGAGAAGGGGGGAGATGAGGCAGAGAATGGGTAGAACCGACGGCAGTCGCGAAACACGTGAATAAGAGCCTTGCCACTCGTCGTTCGCAGTTCCCTGACAGGGGGGGGGGGGGGAGAGAAATAGGGAAAAGGTGATGTGAGGAGGCAAGGAAACATTACTGCTATAGACACGACAACGGCTGCGGGCAAACGGGACCAATTTAAGTGTAAGGTTCGGTACGGTACCTTTGTGAAAAGTAAACACCGTGAAGTTTGCCAAGCGGGAAACTTACGCAGGGTGTGCAGAAGCAAAGGCGCATTAAAGCATATCGTCTAGGCAACACTACGGAAACGTTCACACGTCAAATCAACACTTCTGTCCCGCCGCAGCGGCTTTGCAGCTATGCGATTGCTCGAAGTCTCGGGGTTGAGAGTCACCGAGGCGGCCGCATTTCGACGGGGGCTAAATAAAAGAACGCTCGTGCACTTAGCTTTAGGGTCACGTTAAAAACACGACGGTGTCGAAATTATTCCGAAGTCCACCACTACGGCGTGCCTCATAATCCGATTGTGGTTTTAGGACGGCCAATCCCATAATTCAATTAACGTTTAATACTTATTCAACAATGTGATGAGCAATGTGAGGCAGTGAATATGCTCAACCTGGTCGCAGATTATGAAGTATGGCGCATAACGACGCCTCTTGTTTGTGCTACGCAGACAAACAGCGGAGTTCACGCAAGGTAAAGTTTAACATCAACTCACTGCTCTTGTGTTCGACTAAACGTTGAAGACATTAAACGTTCACCATCAGCATCACCGCTAATTATCGTTAATCAAAGAAAACCGCAAGGAAAGCTTCGCTTACATTGATTCCCACAGTGCGTGAGATCAGCACAAGTTTTAATATTAGTATACATAGCAAAAGTGAAAAAAAAAGAAAACAGCAGTGCTCCCGCGATTGGTTAAATGCGCTGGTTAAGACATTTTGCTTGAAAACTGTGGTTGTCTTCTAGTGGGTTATTTTGCTTTGTTGATTATGTGTACCAATCAAGAGTGTCGACCAGTGCGAGCTTCCATTTGTCATTTCAAGAGAGACATACGCTCTAGTATGTACATCTGCAGTGAAGAATAATTTACAAACGTATAGTATACTTACCAGTCTCGCGTGAGCCTCCTGAACGAGCCTTCAGCTTGAGACGGTACAATTCCGCGGGGAGGAAGATTTTCTTATACATATATTAAATGTTCCCTTTCCTGTGGAAACAGACTGCTTGCCGACGCTGGTGAAAAACATTACTGCAGAAACTCCCTAGCGGGACTTATCAGTTAGTGCGTAAGCATTCTTTCAAGTCGCTCGTATATTCTAATATATACCCTCGTAGGAGCCCATCTATACCTATGGAGCGCATCGTGCCACGCGTTACAGACGGACAGACAGATTTCCGACGGAAGTAGCCCTGCTTACGCCTTTAAAGAAACTGCGTTTTGCTGGAAGTTGAAGGAAAAAAAAACGATGGCATACGAGTGCACTGTAGGAGTCTGAGAAAGCTTGCATCACGAGCATGCCAGGGGCTCTGTGTGCGCACGGCATGAGACAGAAGGAAAACCGTCGGCATTGGCCAGCGTCCCAAGAACTGATTCCGTAAGTTTATATTGATGCTCACCAGGGCCTGGCAGACACACAGCTGCTCTGCAGGAACGCTAATGCACATGCGCACAACGTTCATGCCGCCGGTAGAAGCCAGAACGCGGTCCTGGTCCCGACAGAGCCGACTGGACGGAGCGCGATTGCGCGTCCACTTTGCTTCATCGATTCTGGAACCAAAGGCACTATTCGGCTCTTGAGGTATTACCACTTGGTATTGACAGGTTTCAATCTTATGAATTTTATATGGAATCGCGTGGTCGCCCCTATTAGCAATTTTGAGAAATTAAGGAATATTTGTCGTAGTCGGAAATGGGCGCCTCATTTTTCATTGGCTGCCGAACCATAGCAGCGCCATCGCAGACGGCATTGCCAATGAAACAGCGTGCTTTGTCGACCAGCAAGACCAGCGGTTGAAAAGAACTTACGTAACTCGAAACTTCAGTTGCCTGCTCACCACATTACACTACGGGACATAATTCCAAAATCAAGAAGGGGGCCGAAAGATGGAGTAGAACACTGCGGTATAAAAGTTTCAAGCATCGATAATGCGCCTCAAAAAGGCTGATGTACATTTGGATAGGTAGGCCTGTCTATAAACTGTGGTATAAAACTTACAAGCAGGGATAATGTGTGTCAGAAAGGCTGGTCTACGTTTCGGTAGGTGAGCCTATATATCTATAAGATATATCTAGAAGAGATGTCCCTAAGATATAAGATATCTGTAAGATATTCCCACCTATATTTTGATAGGCTGGCATATATTTATAAACATAAGCCCACCAAATGAAGCGCAGGCCAGTCTATCTGAGACACCTTATCAATGTTTGAAACTTTTACACCACTATAGGACAGAAGTATGTAGCAGAATTTTGCAAGTCCGTCCATCTATTCTCTCGATGACTTGCTCCAGCTTAGACTTCCGCCTTCGCTATATTGTTGTGAGGTTACTTAACTGTGTCGCTTGTGTTTGGGCGTAGCGTTTGCAAACATTTACATTCGTTTCTTATTGGCATGGTGAATTGCACCCTGTCCGACTTCTTTGGTCACCACGAGACCAGCAAACATATCCTCAGCCATGCCCTATTTTTGATGGACAATGCCTGCATGGCCCTCGGAACCTGTTGGACGACAGATTGTGGACGCAAGTATTGGAATCCTTGCCTCGATCGTCTGCATCACAGAAAGCTACTACAGTTGTGCTGTGCGTTTTTAGCAAAGTTGAACTGTGCAACCGCCTTTGACTGAGCTCTGAAGGCTGTGGGGTTCACAGGCCCATCATCATTGGCCTTCTTCCGTTTGCCGCTCTCTGGCGTAGAGTATAGCTATACAGAACTTGCCTTACTAATCAGTTTGCCTCTCTTTTAATATATTCCTCTCCTTTCTTGACGAAAATGAAAGAAAAAGCTGACCAGGCTGAGCCACGTTCGGGTTACCTTGCACATTGCATGACAAAGCGATAAGAAGCTAAGCCAGCAATCAGTAGAAGGGCACATATGTCAAATCAACATCGTTACTTCAATGGAAAATCGCCGATGGCTAAGCGCGCTCGCAGACCAAGTGGCTAAATAATTGTCCCAATTGACCACCGTAACATACGAGCCCTCTACCTTCGTAACTACTGGCATAAAGCCTCACGGGAACATGCGCTCTTCTTTTCCCCTAAAACCCGCTTGATTCGTCCTAATCAGAAAATAAACCCAGCCAGCGTGAGTCCGCCAGTCATCGTCATTCTCTTCCCTGCGATGAGAGGGAAAAATGGATGAATGTTGAAACTGGTGACGCGTTCAAATCGTTGGCAGCCTCCACTGACTTTTCCATATCACGAAAGCGACATATCTGAGTGTTCGGACAGGAACCTATGACACTTCCGCTGGGGAAGTAGCCTTATTATATTTCTTACGCCTAAGATTGCTGCATTGCAGGAAGTATGCAAACACGCAAACAAACAAGCTGTGCTACAAATAGCCGATATTCATAATGTGGCATTGTGGGCGAAACGCTAAAATATCACTTCCTAATGAGTAAGCCAGATTCTATGTATGTATGTATGTATGTATGTATGTATGTATGTATGTATGTATGTATGTATGTATGTATGTATGTATGTATGTATGTATGTATGTATGTATGTATGTATGTATGTATGTATGTATGTATGTATGTTTTTAACCCTGAACTGTGCTCATTGACGCCGGTGGGTAGGGATCGTGGCTGACTTTGTTCAGGCGAGGCACGCCCTGCGTGCAGAAATGAATAGAAAGAAGCGATCAAGAGAGGATGGAAGGCCGACGTGTGAGAGTAAGGAACAGAATAAAATATGGACTGAAGAGAGCACCAAGAGGAATCGCTGATTGAGAAGTGAGAAACAAAAATGACGGATAAGAAAAGGACAAGCATGATCATCGCTTTTTAATGATTTCCTTTAACAATCGGCCCGATGGAGCACGTTCAAAGTGACCTGCCATTATGCTTTATACTTCCTTCTACCCGAATTCCTCCCTGCACCGTCTCTCGCCTTGCTTTGCATTTTTTATCTCCAGCAGCGCCCACCGCATGCTTTATCCGCCGCACGGGCAAGGACGACTTATTCTGAGTCGTCATTGTTATCGTCACAATGGACCCCGTCCCTGCCACCGTGTTCTTCGCCATTGTGTCAGTCCGGCTATGCTTTTTGTAAAAGTTACAAAAGTGCACAGAAAACAAGAAATGAAATGACAAAAGTTAATGCTTGGGACTTGCTTTGCGACTTTTCGAATGTGGAACCTGGACTGTGTCCTTGCGTGACGGAATATATGCGTCAAACACGGGGACAAATGAATAAGTCGAGCGCGGCAGTGGGGTGTTCTGACGAAAAGACTACAATGCCGATAAGCACAATTTGTTTCAAACATGCATAGACAATGGAAAAAAGCCTGAAAACAAGGGTTATCAAGGCCGAGAGATAGCATCTGGCGGACAAAGAAAAAATATTTGCAGACCTTCTGCAAGATGTGTGCAAGTGTGTAGGCCTGTTTATTTGTTTACTGTTTTTGTTGTGCGTGTCTATGTGCGTATTCTTGAAGCAAACATGAATAAGGTATAGAACGCCGACTAAAATTTCGTTCAAGCACGTCACATGATTCGTTCTTGCACCACGTAACTACGGTTTTCTGAAGCCTGACGGTTGCGCGTGGAAACTTGAACCCAGCAACGTGTCAGCTGTTTCCCTAAGGGTCAACACTCCCTATAAATTATCCAAGCAGTCACTACAGACTTTAGACATTTGACACGTATTACGTAGATGATGCTAAAATGTTCCTTGCTTTTCTGTCCGATATAACAAAACTTAAACTTAGACGGAATATCGTAGCTTGTACCTACAAAAACACATTGACACGGTTTACATTTGCAAACAGTGCAAAACACCGCAATTTAAACAGAAGTAAAACACGTCCTGATACATTTCTCATGTAGGTCCAACTGCGCCATTTGCTTAAGGTCAGTAACGTACGTACGCCAGGCTAAGTAAAATTACTTAGCCATTCCATTCATGTATAAGATGTTGTAGTCATTAGAAACTGTAGGTTCGTAACATCTTGCCGTATGTTTTACGAACGCATTAGTAAGTAAGGTTAGTAACAGTAGAGTTACTAGCCGTTACTTACCAAAAAATGACAGTAACCGTTAGTAGCGAGGTTCAGGTACCGACTCCAAAACGCACTAACCATTACTTGTGCATCTGAATTATTAACAAAAGTAAACTGGTACATAGCTTTCAGGTTTTGATTACCTCACTTTTATTGTAAGAACTTATCCATGCAAAATAAAGGACCAAAAAAACAGCATTCGCACGTTGATTTGTTGATATATTCCTCTGCATGCACCAATAATTATTGATGTAACACATTAACAATTAATGACACTTACCAGAACATCCCGCGGTGCGTACCTGCACTGTACAGAAGTAGAGAAACAATAGGAGCTAACAACGAACCGCACAACCCAATGAACGGGCTACTACGCGATATGAATTGATTTACCGCTTCAACCATATACATAGGCGCGTAGTTATTTGTACCACAGACTGTACTTGCGAGCGCATATGTTTTTGCTTAAATACATGTAGTTTGAACACAAATTACTATTACTCATTGGCTGTAGATATGTGTGCAACGAAGTACCGCATAACTGTTAATTTAACATAATGAGAACCCGCCGTAGTGGCTTTCGCGCTGCGCTGGAAAGCCGAAAGGCGGGCCACCAAATCCTATGCGCGACGGCCGCATTTCGATGGGTGCGAAATGCCGAAACGTCCGTGTGCCGTGCATCGTGTGCACGTTAAAGCACCCCAAGCGGTCTAAATTAATCCGGAGTCGCTAAGTATGGACAGCTGGGCTAGTTGGTTGTGATTAGCATTATGAAACATCGTTCCAGCGCACAAAAGAACAAAGACGAGAAGAGAAAGACAACAAAACTGGCGCTTGTGTTGTCTTTCTCTTCTGGTCCTTGTTCATTTGTGCGCTGGAACGATGTTTCATAATACTAATCCGGAGTCACCCACTATGTGTTGCCTCATAATCATATCGTGGTTGTGGAACGTAAAACCTCAGAATTTAAGTGGCTTAATAACAAAAGAACCCAAGTGGTACGCAGGACTATAAAGCGTCGTTTCTTTTTCGACGATTGCGAAACTTATGCCACAATGTAAAACAACGATAGCGTGATTGCCATATAGTTCAACCGCCAGTGGAGGGACTGAACCTTGATTGCTGGCGAGTCAAATGCTCTCTCTCTTTTTCTTTTTTTTGGTCGTGCTTGATGATTCCTTTCTACTGGGGCGCACTTGCGCGTCTTTTGTCAAGATATAGCGGCAATTATTCGCCAGCGAAGACGGAACAAACGACGAAGTGCATATTAACAGTGATGCTGCCTAAGCTGGTGGTTAGGGCGGCGAACGTGCGCGGCAAAACCTCGCCCGAGCGATGACGTCATCACGCGCGTCGACACTGCATCACCGTAGCTCTGCCTCGCCGACGTACGGAGGCCGCGCATGCGCAGATGCGTATCTAAGCCGTTACGTCACCACGGGGGTGTAAAAGCAGCTCCGCTGCGCCGACAGAACAGCCGGGTCTCCGACGAAGAGAGAGATGCGGCGACAGAAGAGCGTCACTCCCGTAGAAGGGAAAACGCGGCGCGAAATCCGTCATGCCGCTACTCTAGAACGGATGCGACGACTTCGGTCCTATCCCGAATATCGCGCCGGGAAAGCGGCGGCGAAACGTCAGCGAGTTGCAGAAGATCCGGAGTTACGAGCTCGCGCATGCCGCTTGCAGTCTACCACAGCGACCACAAGACAGTCTTGATTCAGATCGGCAAGACCCCTAGCTGGAAGAAGAGCGAGTTTGCGATCGACTCGTGCGATACGTTTGTAGACAGAGTAGAGCACAAGTCAACCAAGGTACTCCTTGACTAGGTACAGGTTTCAACCGGCACAGATGAAGAAGATGTCGAGGTTTACCAGGGTGAAGACACACTGGGCGAAGATTTGCCCTGTGTAGTTGCGCCATCGGATGACGACGACGACGAAAGAAATGACTGGTGCTGAAAATAAAAAAAACAACACATTGTACGTACTTTAATGACAGAGTGTACATTGCTCTTTGGGAGACTAACGACCACACCACGTCGAAAACATGACCGAGTCTCGAAGCATAACCACGCAGAAACATAACCAAACCAAGAATAACTTAGGTGGGGCCACAAGCTTCGCTTTTTGCCCAGTCTTCGCGCCACTAGTGCGAAGCTGCCCCAAATGTTTCTGTTGCTCTCTTGCGTGCCCCCTTCCCCAACGTTCTTTTTGTTTATGAAACGTAAATAATAAGAAATAGGGCCACATAAAGAGCCGACTATCCAAAGATATTAGTTAAAGAAATTGATAACAAATATACAAATCAGTGCGGAAGTGTACATTCATGACTGTAATTGCGACATGACAAAACACCACATGACATCAGAGCGGTTGTCCACTCGCGCAGCAGAAATAACCAGTCGCTCTTCACTGCGTGTTCAGCGACGGTGAACGTTTCTGCGACAGTGCAGGAGGACAACAGGCAAAGGGGACATTCAAAGCGTGCCACGGTATCAAAACACCTGAACAAAAAAAAAAAAACTCCCAGACTCAGACACGGACCCGAGAAACGCTGTTTGGATTCCTGGCAGCAGTCTGTTGCGTCTTCAAGGGAAAATACGTCCGGAGAGAGATCGATCCCGACTTGTACTTGCTTTCCTTTGCTATTGCAGGAAAGGAAAGTTGCTGTCGGATCCATGGCCTTCTGGCTACCCCTTCTCATTTTATTGCTGAGCACTTCTCTTTTTTTCTTTGTCTTGCCATCATAGGCATGTTTCATACCCCAAGAGCCGCCTTCGAGGGATTTTGTTATTTCGTCTTCTTAATCTTTGGCTACGCTTGGAACTAGAGGTGCGTTCCTGTTCTGCCAACGTGCTTCCGGCCGTTGAAATGCCTAAGGGATTTGCTTTTTTAAAATAATACTATTATATTTTGTTTTTGTTCAGCAGGTTTTTCCCGCTTACCCTCTGGCTTACCTCTATGGTTCAGAGAAGATGGAGACTAAGTCCATTACACAGCCGGAGTTTTCGCACGTGCTAAAACTTAAAAATTAGGCTTTGTACCAACTTGCCCACTGCTACATCAGAGGGAAAAAGAAAGGCGTTTACCATAATTATGGGAATCATAACTATATTTGAGGAGAAAGAGCTTTTTTTCTTCTGCTGTCAGACTAGCTCACCCAGAGAGATGGATTTACATAAATGTATTTCCTTTCCTATTTTGCCCATTATTTTTAGGTCTCAAGGGCTATGCGTAGTTCGTTAGTAACAAGCGATCGGCCGTTTTGATGAAGCACTGTAGAAAGATACTTGTTCAATGAGGACATCGCATTTTTTTTTCTGTAGGAGCTCACGTATTCAATGCAACTGAGCCGTCACACTCATTATGGGAGCCCTCTCAATGAAATGTGGTAGAGATTAGCATGAAATATGGCAGAATGAAATATGGTAGAGATACATTCGAGCAGGACAGAAGTGAGAAGCCAGCCTACTCAATGTGAGAAATCTATTTGCTGAGCAGAACAAGAGAAGGCATGTTCAAAAAGAGACTCCGAGGAAAAAAAACAGCAACAAGAAGAGGAACGAAGAGATGGAAAGGTGAAATTAATATATGTGGATGCCACGCACTGTGGGGAATCGAGGGAAGCGAAGCTTTGTATACAGTTTACTTTGATTGATGGCAATTAGCGGTGGTGTTGGCGACGAATGTATTATTTCTTCAGAGTTTTGTCCAATACAAGAGTCGTGAGTTGATGTTAAACGTTACCTCGCGTGCACCACTTGTCTTTGTCTGCGTAGTCGACAGAACACACAGGGCGACGTGTTGGCTTGAGTCGTTGTTGTGCGTCATTGTTCATAATCTCTGAGAGGGTTGAGCATTATCATTGCCAGACACGGCACATCGCATCATGGCAGAAGTGCTCAACGTTAATTGAATTAAGGGGCTGTACGTAGCAGAAAAAGAAGAGCAAAACTTAATTTGCAGAATGGACTGCATTGCCCCTAAAGCGGGGTAACGCCGTGTGGTCGGGCTCCTATTCCAAAGCACCGTTGGCCCTCACCATGCTTTCTGCCCTCCGGACCAGCCTGTGCTGATCCCCGAGGGCGGAGCGTGATAGCAATGATCCCACTCTCACTCTCGTGTTATTCTCTTCTTGCTCTTCGGTGTGAGCCGTGCATTCCCATGTGATCTGGTAGAGTGTCGGTGTGCTCCCACACAACGGGCATATATCCTTGTGTGCTGTTGTGTAGTATATGTGCAATTTATGGAGGTTTGCATATATGTCCGTTTGGAGCCAGCGTAACGTCGCTGAGTCCAGGGCTGAAAGGTTCCTATGCGGTACTGGGTAGAGCCTTCTGAATTCCCTGTAGTATTGCAAGATTGCTTTATAAGTTGGATCAATGGGTGTCGGGTCCTCCACGATGTTTCCATGGGCAGCTCGGCAACTACTGAAACCTCAAGCCGCCTCATCTCCATGGAAGTTCCCAGTAACACCTTCATGTCCTGGGGCCCATGTTAGTGTTTGAGTATACCTAACACTGGGTTCTCTGCTGATTTCGGTAAGTATCTGGTGTGTCCTTGCGCCGATTTGTCCCCTCTGATAGTTCCTACATGCGGCCGGAGAATCTGTGATTATGGTCAGTGGAGTATTGCGCTCTATGTCTTCTCTTATAGCTAAGGCGATGGCTATCTCTTTGGCGTTTATAATGGTTGTTCGGCAAACTTAAGCACAGGCCGTGATTTTACTTTTAAGGTTTACGACAACTGCCCCCATAGTCTTTTCGTTGGCCCGATATGGTGAAGCATCCATGAACATTGCAGTACCCAAGTACTTTACTGTTTTGTCTATGTATTCTGCTCCAGCTTTTCTCCTTTTCTCTTTTCTAACTGACAGAAAGGCCAAGCTTCGCATTGGCGACTTCCGCTCCGAAGATGTGCCCCTTGGAGGGCGGGGCACTCCTCAGGGCGCCATCATCTAGCTCCCACGCACTGTTTAACATCTGTATGATTGGTCTTTCCGAGAGGCTGGCACGCGTCGAGGACGTCAAGACCATCATCTACGCCGACATAACCATATGGGGCTCCGGCGGCGGTGAGAGCAGAGTCGAAGAAGCCATGCAGGAGGCGATCGGCGTGGTCTAGGAGTATCTCCGCCCCACCGGACTTCGATGCTCCCCCGCGAAGTCGGAGCTTCTCTTTTGCAGAAAAGAGAAGGGAGGCAGACCCAAAGATTGGAAGCCAGTCTCTGAAAGCAGCATCGGTCTTCGCAATTGTGACGAGGGGTGATACCCAGGGAAGATGTTATTCGGGTCCTGGGTATGTGTGTCCAATACAACTGCGGGAACGGAATGGCTCTCCGCAAGATCATCGCAGAGACGGACAACGCTTTCGGCCTCGTTCGTAGAATCGCAAACCGGCACCGAGGCATGAAAGAAAACAATCTCCTCAAGCTGATCAATGCCCTCGTACTATGCCACCGCACGTACGTACACGATTTTGTGCACAACTGGCTCAGAGCGGAGCGAGACAAGCTCAACGCTCTCGTCTGCAAGTCAAGAGGGCTCTTGGGCTACACATCAGGACCCATGCCGAGGATCTCCCGAAACTGGGGGTACATAACACCGCCGATGAGGTTGCCGAACCCCAAGAACGCGCGCAACTCACTCGCCTGACCACCACAGCGGCAGGTAGACGCATCCTCGAAGAGCTGGGTTACCACCCTGCGGGATTCCCATTGGTCAGTACCCGATGCCTAGGTGCATTCGAGACAAGTTCGTAGTGGCCCCTGTGCCCCAAAACGTCCATCCCTTCCACAAAGAGGGTAGACGAAAGGCCAGAGCAGCACCCATCCACAAACAGATCAAACAACACGACATTAAGGCAAGCTTCGTCGACGCCGCGGAGTACTGCGGCGGGAAGACCTTTGCCGTCGTTGTGATCCACTGCAGCGGCACAATTTCCAATAGCGCCTCGATTTGCAATTCAGACCCCGGAGTCGCCGATCAAGCCGCCATCGCCCTTGCTCTGCATGACGGTCATGGGTCCGAGATGTATAGTGATTCCAAAATGGCAGTGAGGGCTTTTCAGATGGGTTGCACCGCCAAGCAAGCTGCTCGTCTCCTTAGCGGCTGGAGTCTATATGCTCTCAGATATCATTCAATTCACTGGTTTGCCGCTCACGTAGGGTCTGTCGATGGTGTTCCCCCAACCTCAGTGAGTCTGCTCACGAGGCTGCGCGTGACCTCACCGACCGCGCTTCCTCTATAAGGAGCGCTGACTCCCCTCCTCTCTACGACCACCGGGACGCTCCCGCTACTCACAACGAGATTATTAAATTCTTCTACATGTCTAGAAGGGTCTTTCCACCCCCTCACCCCAAGTTGAATAGGGTGCAAGCCGTTTCGTTTAGACTTCTACAGACCAGCACATATCTGTCTGTACGTTCTTCACGAGGCTTACCCAGACGTGTATCGCGATGACACTTACCCGTCCTGCGGGCAGACCTCCACTCCAGCGCACATGCTCTGGGAGCGCGGGTCGACATACTCAAGTTCATCAACGAGGATTGAGACTCGCTTCTGCGTAGCCCCGTTCTAGAAAAGCAAATCAAAAGCTAGACCTGCCGGACGCGACGAGTTCGCGTCCTCGCCGGACATGCAGCAAAGTTTCTTCACTCACTCACTGAGTCATTCTCTTCCCTGCGTGCAATGTCGGATCCATGTTTTGTGGTTCCATACCATACCAGATTAGAATTTGTACCCCATACAAATCTCTAATTTGGCAGGGTAGACCCTTGGCGTTTTGGTATATTTGTGTGCATTTTCCAAGGCCAACTCTTTGAAAAAGAGCTCTTCCGACTGCCGTTTGCGCCAATCGACTCCCCTGTGCTATGAGTTGGGTCTCAGCCAGCTCATGAAATGTATTATGGAGCCCGAGGGCTAGAAGCTTCTCATTTGAAGCGTTGCCTCACAACCTCAGGGCTGTCTTATATGTCATCCTTATTATTTGATCAACCTTTTCTTCTTCCTCCCTATTCATGGTATGGTAAGGTAAGGAGTAGATTAAATGAACAGGCTTTTCACCAGTCCCAGGGTCTCTTGTTCCCCCGTTCCTGTCCGATTATGAGCCATGCGGGCTATATCCTCCGGTTAATTTGTTGCGTTGTTTTTCTCATCGTGTTTTAAGTGTCAAGACATCTGACATGCGATTGCAGCCACATCCCTAACGCTCTTACTATTGACCTCTCAGGCTGTACGCAATTCAATTAATTTTTATAATTGCATGTCTACGTTGTATAGATACATTCGCGGTTTGCACCACGTTTCTTTGCGTAGCGAAGACGCTCCAGTTGCGCGGGACTTCTGTTTCGTGCTTGGGTGTCCTCGACGTAGAGTGCCCGCTTTGCAGCCATTCTGCTGGCGCGTGCTTACGTGCTCCTTCTGCATACGTGGCCAGCACACTGTTGAGAAGCCAGCTCCAAGCGCTCTGTCCAGGCTATGGACGATTGTAATGTTTGCACTATCACAGCCCAGTACGCGACTCCACAGACCAGCACCTGCATATTTGTCGCATAAGAAAGCAAGCACAGCACGTTCCATACGCACAAACGGTCAATCGCTGCCGCCGTGGTGCCGAATGGGATGCGCGGAGGAGAGCGCGATCTGGTAGAGTTGCAAGAAACGAAGTAGCGCGCGTGAGCATAGATGCCTGGGTGGATTTTATGAGGATCCCCTTTGGGAATGGGACGGTGGGTTGTGCCACCAAGGTCTTCTTATTTTATCGCCTAATGTCCTACCTATGGTAAAAAATAAAAAAATAAAATGAAAAAATAAACCCACGATGAATTCCTATAACCAAAGTTTCTGGACCCCAATTACAAACTTTGCTTTTGTACGCCTCTGTTCTTTGTCGTTTTCCTACTTTTCTTCCACCAATCTTCCAATCGCTACTTACTAATCAAGTCCAGGAGGCGACCGCCATCTGGTGGTATTGCAAGAAACTCAGTGGCACGCGCGGCAAACTCATCACAGCAGCAGCGCCCGGAAAGTAAGAAGAGGCAAAGAATGCTTGGCTTTAACAATGATAGTGACGTTTCAGTTCGTGAACGCGGGTTGCGCGCAGGTGTATGTGTACTATTTTCTTTTTGTGCGTTGGCCTGCATTGTCGCAAGCTGCCTAGCAAGTTCTTCGGGAGTCTCCTGGGCACGCTTAGCCCGCGTCTTTTGCTCGTACCAGGCGCTTACCGATGACTTCAGGGTCAGTTCACTAGCGCTTTGCCTGCCGCTGCTTTCGTTGCTGCTTCGTGCTTCTCGCTCAGCGCCAGGCTTCTCGATTGCCAGCTGAACCCGGTAAATCCATAGCGCACACATAGCACGCGTAGCAACCCTGCTAGACGACGTGAACCCAGCGCGCTTCCGCATGCCCGTCTCCACCGCGCCGCGCGCTCGTTCTCTCCACGGTGCTTGCTTCCCACTATCAGAATGGCGGCCTCCCGTCTTAATCTCGCCCATTCCACAGACTGGAAATCTGTGCTTGCGCATAAAAAACAACCTGCAGGTTAAAAGAGCAAAGACCATTTACCAGTGGCGTAACTAAGGAAGTGCGGCATAGGGGGAGGGGTGTAGGGGGCGCCCTGGGTGCAGAGCTCGAAGGGGTGCACTTGGGCAGTGAAAAGGCAGGGATGCTTAAATAGTAAAAAAATTCTGCATCAAATAAACGAAAGTGCGCAGGGCGCCTTTCGTTCAGTGGAACAGTCGCACCCTGCGCTAACAACAGAAAAAAAAGAAGGAACGAATGGAAATTTGTACTAGGGAGCCTTTAGAAAAGCCCAATGACTTTAGGTGCTTTCGAATGGGGAGGTAAAATGAGATCTACATTAGTGGCGTGTTCGGTGAGAGATAAATCAAATGTTTCGCGGATGCACACGCGTAGCGCTCGTTGTAACTGCTGTAGAAATACAGTGGGGGCTGTTGGTGGTGCGGGGACGGGAGTCAATGTGGGCCACCGCGCCGAAAGCCGCTTACCCTAGTCACGCCACTGCCCTTTACCAAAGTCTAAAACTAACTGC
Source organism: Dermacentor variabilis (assembly GCF_050947875.1). Taxonomy (NCBI): domain Eukaryota; kingdom Metazoa; phylum Arthropoda; class Arachnida; order Ixodida; family Ixodidae; genus Dermacentor; species Dermacentor variabilis. The sequence continues at coordinate 68,253,619 of NC_134569.1, read as the reverse complement.
CTGCCTGATCATCCCTACGCCCGGTACCACATCTATTCCCAAAGTGCGGACGTATTTGCAGAATTTATCTTGTGTGCCATCAGTAAATACCTTCTGTCATTGGTCACCCGAGCAGCCTTCTGCTGAGAAAGCCGACCGCTATCACGGGCAGTCGGTGCCCCAGTGCCGACCATGCAGGAAAAGCTCCTCCACAGAAGATGCTCTGTGAAGACAAAAAAAGTACTTTCAAGTTGTAGGCCCCTATACCGCGCTGTGCATGCAGCTCGGCTGGTTCTGCACAAAATTCTACGCACTTGACGTTCTTCGTGACCCCTTCTGAACATATGGCGTACTATATCCTTGCTAATGAACGCTTTCGACATTAGTAAAAGAAATAAAATATTTCGGAAGATTGCAATATCTTAAGATCCTCGGTTTCCTAAAAGCGTCGTAGAGAGAGACAGAAATACATACATGTGAATGTTATTAAGAACACCAGTTGTTTCCCATAGACAGATTGCACTAGAGTTACCTTTAGTTGTTCTAAGCGCGTTTATAGCCAGTCGGACACATGGAAGGTCAAATATTTTTACACGCTTACACATCACACAGGCTTTGCGTTTGGACTGCTTCGCAATGAAGAGTGAACAGTCCTTTGTACGAGTTTGTACGTTAAAGTAAAAAGTAATAATACTAGGACTGCAGTGTTGTGAATATTCATCACCGCTGAACAAACTCGTTATGCCATCGCATAATGTTTAGCTATACTCAAATGTACTGCATTTTCGTAAGGCTTTCTTGTTGACTGTGAGTTTACATGCGTAAGTACGCGGATATATACTGCATTGTAAGTACATATAGTCACGTGCAGTGTGAAGTGTAGCACAGTTTCGTGTTCTAAAGGGCCCAAGACTGCACGGCGGTGCCGGGAAACGACTATTTGAAGAACTAAGTACAGTTACAATTACTGGTATTTATTACTACAATTTTTTTTCTGTCGTCGCCACCATGCACCAACTGCACACTTCGTATCGCAACACTTCCCACGAACAAGCTTGATGTCTTGTTGAAGGTCACTATTTAGTTCATTTTAATGTTCGCTCTGTGGCTGCGCGTGGAAGAGTTCCTTATCTTTCTCTATTTTGTTTCCATGCGTCTTCTTTTTCTATTTGCACGCTTTCAGCTCTATAGAGTGATTAAGTAAGGCGTATTTTTTGTTTGTTTTTGTTTCAAAAGAAAATAGCAGGAAGAATTCACCGGGAGAAGGTATTTCTTGCACAATTGGATACTGTCAAACAAAAAATGAAGGCACAACTCTGTCGCGTTTGAAACGTGCACATAAAAAAAAATTTCCTGCAACTTTTTTTCATTGCTTCCTTGCCAACGCATTTTGCCTTCTGAAGCTTTCTCATTTGTGATGCTACTACGGCTGGTTGTGAAACTAGTGTTCTTTGATTTCCTCGATAAATATTCACTAGCCCTAAGCTTATTAAAAGCGCGGTATACATCAAAGGGAAGAAGACATCTTTTCCCGAAAAAGAAAACTGCACCGCAGAACATGGTATGGAAAACACAGTTTTTACTTGGGGCAACTCTTTCATCCACTAAATTGGACTAATCCCTACCCACATGGAAGTGCGAAACGCGCATGCAAACGAGATTCACGAGAAACGAACGCTGCAGACTTCTCACTTATCGAGTAATTCCTTAGATTTTTTTGTAAGCTACACATAACATGTTATTTTGGACAGGAAACTGTTGTTGACCCTTAGCCTTAGAATCGGGCGTAAAGAAAGGCTTCCTCTGCAGAATTATTGAAGGAAAGCAATTTTTTAGACGTTTTCTTACGCTTTCGTCTTTTTCCGTTTTATTTTTGAAGCGTTTCTTAAGACTCGTTAAAGAAGACAAAATATATTAAAATCGTAGCTCACGCATGGCGATGCTCGCGGGGCTTTAATGAGCCCTATGAGCATTTTCGTTCACTTTGCATTATTCTTTCTATTTTTCTTTTCCTGCTTACCCTCAAAGCAGTGTAGGAAAGCAAACCAGAATCTTCTCTTCCGGTTGACCTCCCTGCCTGTCCCATCTCCGTTCTTCTTTAGTTTTCTCTTGCTATGAGGCTCTAAATTACACGTTCAATAAGTGAATATATGACATTACAAAAAAATATGACACTACAATGATGTCGCAGACATCAGTAGCCTCTTCAACGTTTCCCCTCCAGGCGAGAATGAACGCGAACACAGAGTGCAAAAGTTGAATAAAGAAAGCAAATAGCACAAAACTTTTAAGAATACTTTCAGATTTATGCATAAAGCTTACTTTATTTGCACGCCATTTCGTTCTGAAAGCATTTTATGGATTACCCGTTGTCTACAAGCGACGACACTTTTTTGTTCAAGTGTATTGCTGATTAGTCCTTATAATCCGTTATTTTTTTTCACTCACAATAAACTACTGTATTGCTACATGAGGTTGCGCATACAAAATGCATCTCACATCTGATCTAGCTCTCCAAGAAAGGTCTATTAGGGTAATAACGCCTAATACCATAGATATGAGAAGCGAGAATTCGTTTGAACACTAAACTATATAACTGAATGCGCACAATATAGTTATAATATTTATCTAGTAGTACACAGACTAACTATTGCAATCGCAACATAATTAATATTGTGTCCCTTCGTCAGTCACCTCACACTAACGAGTGGGCGTCATGTCATCAGTTATTTTACCTAAAATAACCATTAATTACAGTCACCAAACTTCAGAACTCACAGCTGCTACAATTTAGAACAGTCTCACTAATAATTCAAAGCTTCCTCCGACCCTTCCGCTCATTCCTTAGCTATATAAAGAACCAAGTTCAGAATACCTTATATTTTGCTTTTCTTTCTCAAAACCATTTATACCCCCAAAACCACGTTCTTAGTTAACGTTTACTATTTGATCTCTTCTTATACAACATGCTGCTCTTGCATGCATGCTACAACATGCAGCATGCACAGCATTTTGTGCATGCTGCTCGCATCGTTTCGGACCTTTTAAGAATTTGGTTGCCTCCTGAAAAGTTTTCAGTATGCATTTTACCGCTCAATGGAAATCTACAGAAAACTTCAAATTTCAATTTGCTATCTGCTTCAATGTCATCGAGATGATTCAATGTCATATATGCCTCCGTACGCCATTTCTAGGGAAATAAGCACGTGTTTGCGCTTTCTCAATTGCATAAATGTAACTACAACCGGTGAAACCATGCCGTGGGAAACGTTTTTTTCCTATGCAGTGTACGCAAGGCTCTAACAGGTCGCAGGAAGCATTACCAATGCGCGAGGTCTGAGATACACACGCAAAACCTGGGCGCTTTTGTGCCTATGTTGCCTGGATTTTGTGGCGACGGTTATGTGTGCTTCCCAGAGAGCAAATGCTTAAGCAAAAAGTGGTGTTTGGCTACAGAAAGCTTTGCGAATATTTTTATTGGGGGAGGGCTCGAAGGCCTAGCATGTGTGCTCGAAGGAGGGTTCGAAGGCCTAGGGGAGGGGGGATACGTATTCATAGCCGTCCTAGGAGCTGCGCGTCCTTGGCGAAAGTCAAGACCGAGTCCAGAAGGACCCTGTCAGAATCTATTGAACCAGTTGCCGGTCTAATCCACTCCTCGTAGGACGACACTCGCACCGGCCCTAGGTGGTAGTCCCGCTGTTAAGCATGGCGCTGGCCCTCCCAAAACAGATCAGCTGTGGCTGGCCGCATGGCCATGCCACAGTCGGGACACCCGTGTGGCTCCTCGAGTGCTTCTTGGTCCGCGAAGGCTGTGGAGGACCTGGGTTCCTGCGATGGAAGGGAGTCAGGAGACGGGAATGGGAGGAAGTCAGGAGACCGGCTTCGTCCTCACACATACCGTGTGAGGACGAAGCCGGTCGGAGCCTATGCAGCAGCACCTGCCCCGGCATGGGAAAATCCGAGGGAAGTCGGTGTGAGTCTGGGGGGACACTCGCACGGAGTTCCCTCTTGCGTCGATTGGCTGCTGCTCTCAGAGCTCTATCTGAGTCATACGGTGGTCCTTTTGTCGTGCTGTTCGTGCTGGTGGTGAGGGTTTCTGAAGGATCCCGGGAGACGACGCGGTTGGAAAGAAGGGTGTGCGCCGCCTCGTGTGGCTATCTCATTTCCCTCAATGCCCTGGTGACCAGGGATCCAATGAAGTATTGCAGTGAGCCTGTGGGCCTCCACATGCCTGAATTCCTGCTTGACTAGGAACACTTCTGATGAGGCTGGGTGGTGAGACTTGCAGGCATGCGGCGCGTATTGGGAGTCGGTGTATATATCTATGTGTTTTGCTTGCGTGGTGTTTGAGACTCTGTCTAATGCCCAGACTAGTGCCAGGTGTTCAAGTTCCGTTGATGGATGGATGGAAAAACTTTATTTTCGTCAGAACGCATGTGCGGACGATTCCGTGCTAGATGGCCATCAGCTCATGGCTGACGGCGACCTGGGTGGCCCACTCCACGGCCCTGGTCTGGACGACCGGGTCTGAGCTGGCCAACACGGCCTCCCACTGCTCGAGAGAAGGATCACGCATAATATCCGCCGGTGGCGGCGCTATGCTACAGCTCCATAATATGTGGTCATAGGTGGCCAGTTCCTGGCACCATTTGCATTCCGGCTGAACGTCCGGGTAGATTTTGTTTAACACGTATGGGCTATAGAAAGATCTCGTCTGCAATCTTCGCCAGACGCTTTCCTGCGCCTTAGTCTTCGGCATCAGCAGTTGAAAAGGCAAAACGTTTTGCACAAGAACCGACTACGCGGTAGGCGACTGCTCCCTCATTGGTGCGTGGGTCGAAAGCTGCGTCAGTGTACACTTGGTGTAGCTTGGTGGTGTGTCTGCCAATCGCTGCGCGTTACGGGAAGCGAACGCTGCCTGGAAGTGTGTATGTTGGGCGGCCATGTTTCGGGGTGTTGGCGTAGTGACGACGACAGTAATGTCAACCCACGGTGGAATTTCTAATGGCAGTTGTGGTAGAGTTGATATATCCTTTCCCATGTTGTCAAGTAACGTCCTGCCTTGTCTGGTGTGCTTCAAGCATTCCTCGTTGCCTGCCTTCGATCCTTCGATGGTTGCTCGGAGGGTAGGCAACTTCGCATATCGATGTAGCTCATGGATAAGTGTGTCATGATCCGTATGTTTGTGGCAGCTAGTGGTCAATAACGTCAAGTGGTGTCAATACTAAAAATTCTCGAGCGAGCCTTTCGTGTCTTAAGACGCGTTGTGGTCTCTATTATGCAATACTGCCGACTTCCCTCTCTCATCATTTCTGCATGTAAGGCTGAAGCACGAATAGTATGTTCATTAGTGCGAACACATGAACAGACGTTTATTTAATTTTGTTGATGAACTCATTTTCTTTTATTTTGCTATCTTTCTTCGCCGCGGCGGGAGTGCATTTTTCTTATGATAATGGCAGAGCCAGCTCTTCGGTAGCATATACTGTTTCATACTTTCGTATCCTTGTTCTGTTCAAATTTTATTTTCGAAAACAATGTGAACAGCTGGGCCACCTGAGCAGAAAGCTGGGCCAGCAACTTGACAATTGCCCAGGAAAAAAAGCACCCTTCCACGATGCGAACTAGAAGAAATAGCCGAGGACCATTCTGGGGCACGCCCCTGTTTCTTATAAAACTAGAGGACTCGATGGGACTGGAATTCAAAAGGAGTACCTTCCGCATACGTAGCGGATGCTTGGACACTACAGGACAGTATCATCTGCGCCTGCGCCTTCTCATATCACACAAACACACCCGAGCAGCTCACTTAGGAAGCTGAAATCATACATTTTATTTCCTTTTTTCAACGAGGTGCCAGGAGGCAGTTGGACGTAGATAAGTGGCTCTTGCACCTCCTTTACATAGGCTTGGAGCTCGAGGTCGACAAAGCCCACCAAGAAACTTGCCACAAGTGTTCGACTTCTATGGTAGCGTCACATGCTCGGCAGCTGCTTTGGCTGTGCGCTGGAACACGGGCGATCAGACTTAATATCTTATGAAAGGGTGGACTGAAACTAGATGTACCTGAAAGATACAGTTATTGGGTGACAGACATTAAGTTTGCAAAGACATTGCTGCAGTTTCAGCACGATATAGAGTCAAAAAGCCTTTATTTGATTTTCTTTTATTTCCCATATGCCTTCTGGCAAATCCTGCGGAAAACAAAACAAAACAAATTGAGGCGGAAACCCAGAAATCTTAATTAGATAACTTTCGGGCTCCAGTGTCTGGTAAATATTGCTCTAACGTTTTTATTAGCTTTTCTCTTCATCTTTTTGTTGCATAAGGATGCATGCCAGCCCAAGTTTTGATCTCAACAATATGCGCTGCAATCATAGGATGGTCATCGATTCAGGGCCCGTATTCGCAGAAGCATTTTACTCCAGAACTCCTCTTAAGATAAAACTTGAACAAATAACGACGCTGGACACATAACTAGCGAAGGCGACCAGCCCATGGCAAAGAACACTTACGAACGAAAAACCTATGCGAATAGGAGCCCTGCTCCGTAACCATCGAAGTCGTCCGCTAACTTCTGATGTCGACTGTTCGACCCACTGTGCATAGCTATGCTGCTAGCCCACTATTACTGTTCTACTTATTCTATCTTACGGTGCGTACGAATATCACATTATTGTTCGGGAAAGAGACTTCATTTTGAAAGTGCATTGGCGTCAATAATTATTCCCAATCATTATATACGGAAAAAGTTTGCATTAGCGACAAAATCTTAAGTTGAAGAAAACTGCTCCTAAATAGAAAATTTCTGGGAAGAAGACGGGCGCCTAAAGAGCGAAAAGCAGCACTTGTGTGAATTAGAGAGCAGGGAGAGTATATTGTCCGGAAAAATACAGAGGGCTAGTTTGAAGGAGCAGCTTGCATGCGAAAGTATATACGGTATAGAACGCCCCCTTGCAGTTCGGATAAATCAAGAGCGATTAGAATTTTCATCTTTTGTACATTTCTTGCACGTATACTGAAGAAGCGTCTATCAATAGCTTTAAAAGGCTATAATTCTTCTTGAATCTTTAAAACGAGGTTCACCTATGTTCATATCGTATATCTGCTTGTCATCATTGCGGCATCGCACAACAGCTCCTTGCAAGGTCTAAGCGCACGATCTATATACGACCATACATTATTATGCATGGAGCAAGATTCCGTGCCAACGTATTCTCAAATAGGTATTATCGGTTTCTATGTGATACGAATCGTATGAATGGACCCTGTGGCAGACTTTGCCTTCTTCTGTTTCATTAAGGAAAAATCACGAATGCGGCACAGTAATTCCTACAGTCGGGAACGACATCCAATCATCTGAAAGACACGGCGCATCGAAGGTACTTGCCAGACCGAAGGCTTCCTGCATACTACATCAAAGAATCGCCGGCTCCGGGAAAAGTATAGCGCGGCTGATAAAAAAGAGATAAGCATAAGGAAACGGGGAGTATGTAGCTGCGACAAGCGCTTCCAGGTCGGCCCGCCACCACCATGACGGCACCGCGAGTTTATTTCCGCTTCCGACAGCATGATTACGACAACGACATTTCGTCTGGGACTTCTAAGGGACTTACGTAGACGTGTGACGGAGCCTAGCTTTGCAGATGCTTGTTGAGTGCTAGATACTTTCGACCAGTTATACGCATCCCCCCCTCCTCCCACAAAAGAAAGAAAGAGCAAGAAGAAGAAGAAGATAAGGAAAGAAGAGAATGACTCGTGCTGTGCACAGTATATGCTCGTTCTCATTGTCGGTGCCGATGCATGTTTAGTAGCGGTGGATGGTTGGAACCGCAACAGTGTATGGACTGGCAGTTTAGCGGATGAATTGCTGGCGGCAATTTAATGCATAAAAAATGTTTCTCTTTTACAGGATGACTAAAATGAAATGCAAAGAGTGGAACCGAGTATCTCACAGGTTTCAGTGTCCGTTTGCTATAGAAACTTCGAGAAACAAGAATTCATCGATCTGCTTACTGTTTGGATAGGAGAGGGCCTCAGCTTCGCTTAAAATTTAAGCGATCCATGAGAAACTCTAGCTCTAACATGCGCTTCTACGGGAGCAGTCTCAGGAGTGGTGACGGGCTGGTTACTATTCAGTGCGAACAAATATGGCGAGCTTGGTCGGCAAGAAACGTGTTCTTATTTGCAGCTACAATTGCGTGCTATAGGCTCATGCGACTACAGGCCTTTTACGGAGCGAGACAGCTGATAGCAGCGTTAACGCAGCTTTGTAATTTTAAATTTGGCATGTACGCTAGGGCGTCAGGCCTGACTGGCCCCATCAAAGATGATGCTGATTATGTCCAAATACAGGCATTGAAAACAAATGAACAAAAACAATTGCCCCGTTTCCCAGGCTGCAGCGGGGGATACGCTTTTGGGGCTCTTTCTTTGCCCTAGTAACAAGCTTTTATCAAGCTTTTATATATTTGTTATATGTAGAAAACGAAAATTATCGAATTGATTGCGCGTAATTCATTGTGTGGAAAGGTGAGTGGTGACTGCGTGATGGGAGCGTATGACGTACTTGCCACTAAAATTATCATCTTCCTTTCTTAGCATTAACTGAAAAAAGGGGCGCTTTAGTGGTACTCATGCAAAGCTAGTGGTCGGCATATGACCGCGTAATGATATTTTTTTTATTGAAATGAATATTAGGAGAGGTTGGGGCTTTTATGGTGGCACCGGCTACTCCTTGTCACTTGGCAAAGGAACGAAATTTGCGTAAAAAGGGAGAATAGCGACACGAAATATGGCACTCAGTAGAACACTGGATGAATAGAAATATACAGTCAAACCGTACATGAGTCGCAAAGTTCTGTGCATTAGTTCAGTCCACGTACGCTTACACAAAGTCAGATGTTTTGAACAGCCAAAACACACAACACATGCAATGCACTGCAAGTACAGAACAGAATGGTACATATTGCGTAAAAGTTGCGATCACCACATCAACAAATTATGAACCACGAACAACGTTAGTGTTACTCATTTAACGTATTCGGATCATCTGATACCTAATATTTTCCCAAAATGTTGGTATCCTCTAAAAACTTTTTCAGAGCAAGAAACGCTCTTTTTTGAAGGCCCGCAGTTGGCCACGGGCCAAGTATCTTTTTTAGAGTGAATGGTCTTCTGTCTAATATAAACAAATTAGCTTGCAGTACCATTCTTTGTGTATCGTATTTCGTGCACTCCAGAAGATGATGATGCACATCTTCGTCTAGGTGGCCACAAGAACACTGCGGACTAGAGACACGTTTTATCCTGTACAAGAAGTGTTTCGTAAATGCAGCACCAAGACGCAGGCGGTGTACCAATGTTTCAAATTTTCTGTTGTCTCTTAGATTTCCCGGCATTGATAAGTTTATACATGGGTCTATAACGTATAACTCCTAGTTTTTAGCTTGCTGATCAAACCAGGTAGTTTTGCTGAGGCGACCAGAAACCTGTCTCAGGAGCAGACGGACTTCACTACGCAATAGAGGAAGATTGGTTGTCTCCACGTTATTGTGCGCCCGATTCGCAGCTGCGTCCGCTGCAGTATTACCAGGAATATTGCAGGGCCCAGGTATCCACTGGAACGCAATTAGGTGGTTCATTGCGCTTGCTTTTGTAAGTTCTTTGAGTGTCTCATACAATAGCAAAGTGTTCAAAGAATTTTTCTTACTGCTCTGTCGTAATGTGAGAGCGGCTTGCGAATCGCTAAAGACAACCCATTTTTGCTAATGTTTTTCTGATGTTATGAAACGCAAAGCACACAGGATTGCAAACAGTTCTGCCACGGTGGAAGATGTATCTAGGGATAATTTGAATGTTTGTTCTAGAGCTAAATGTGGAATGACGAATGCTGAAGTTGAGGAATTTTTATGACACTAACTATCTGTATAAAGGTGGATGTACTGGGGATATAAGGAGTAAATTTCGAAGAGAGCCAGTTATTGTGCGTCTGCTATGAACATGTCTCTCGTAGATATAATCCCGTCAACCGATATTTCTATTTAAGGTCATGTTAACATCCAGGGAGGGTAACAAACATCCACTTTGCATAATTCAAATCTTGGTAATAATACTTTATGTTCTCGAACAACATCGTGAATTTTGCTTTTGTTTCTTTCGGTAAGCGCGAGGTTTAATGGATGCTTCTCGTGTTGGGTTAAGATGCGATAAATATGTCAGCATGTTTTAACCTTTCGTATGACTGGAAATGGTGGGTGACGAGCTTCTGCAATTACTAAAGAACTCAAGGTAGCCTGCGGAATCCCAAGACACACTCGCAGCCCTCTTGCCAGTACACGTTGAAGACGTTCCTCAGAAGTTTGCGATAAAGCATGGAGAATACGTGCCGAGTAAGCAAATCTTTGTTTTGTGAGTGCGTTATCAACCTGCAGTAGTGAAGAGACTCATCCCCCCCCCCCCCCCCCACGTTGTGCCAGCGAGTCACCGAAGTACGTTTATTACTGCATTGGTCTGCTTTTAAATTGCGCGGATGTGTGAAGTTTATGTTAGCTGGCGGTCAAGAATAAGTCCAAGAAATTTATGCTCTTTCACAAACATCAAAGTTTGCCCATTAAGCGCAAGTTGGAAATTATTCAGCTGTCGTCTAGTGAAAGGAAGTATGGCTGCCTTTGCGTATGAAAGACTTACGCTTCTTTTTTGAAGCGTTCTTTGAATGTCTTGTATATGAGATCGAGAGGACCATATGCAGATGCCTACTGCGTACAGCGAATACTGTAGACCAGACGGGAGTTTTAGTGGCAAGGCTGCCGGGACACAGTTGAATAAAAACGTACTGAGAACACTGCCCTGCGGAACGCCCTGCGTGATGCTGTAATAATTACTCGCTCCTTCGATTGTGTCCATAAATATTTTTCTGTCTTTCAAGAAATTTGATACCCATTGCAGTGCTAGACCGCGTAGGCCAAGCTCTAACATGCCAGCAAGGATGTGTATGTGATTTACAGTCTCGAATGCTCTTTGAATGTCTAAAAATCCTGCTACTGTCACATTTCCGCAACTACGTTTATGTTCGACGCATGTGGCAAGGTCTAATACTGAATCCATTGCACACCGATTTTGTCGAAAACTGGTCATTTAATTGGAAAACACATTTGTGCGTTCACACCACTACTGCAGTCGGTGGTCTATCATCTTCTCCATTAGTTTGGAAAACAGCTTGTGAGACTGACGGGTCGGTAGGAGTCAAGACAAAGGGGAGTGTTTCCTGGTTTTAGTACTGGAATTACCCGGGCTAATTTCCATGAATCTGGAAGGGTCTCTCTTATCCAGATTTCATTAAATATCTCCAACAGAGCCATTCTTCCTACTCGACCTAGGTTCTTTAACATCATATACGTGACACCTACTGGGCCTGTGGTTGTCTTTGTACGGCATGACAAAGAGCACATTTCAATTCATTTAGACTAAATTCACAGTCAAGTTGAGGATGTTGTGACATAAAGCACGCATGAACTTTCTGTCCTGCTAGTGTTGTCGAACTTGTAAATTGTAGGCAAGTAAACGGAATTAGGCCACGAAGTGGCCTAAATAAAATATGTGCCCAATCAAGCTGTGTGATGAGGTATGGTAACAATTTCTTCGATGGCCAACTAAATATAAGAAAACAACTTACCGAATCGAAACATTGTTTTTATCACAAATACTTCATCTTGATAGATAGAGAAGTCATAAGGGAAGGGTAGGGTGGTTAACCAGGCTGAGCCTCATTTATTCGCACACAGAAGTTATTGCTGCCAGACACCGAGAACGATTATTCGTAAATCAGGGTTGCAGGTGAGGAAGTTCTCACGTTCTTCCGTGGTGTTACTGTAATATGTAGAGGTATCGAGAGAGCGCTAAAGGTTTTCACGGTGCATTTTTCGTTCCACCATTTGCCAAGACCATCGTGACAAAGACTGCGGACTCCCACTGTACAGGATGAGTGGTGTCCTTACAGCCACAATTGTGCTTCACTGCCTTCAGTGCTACTGATTTAAACACTACGGTATTGACTTTGTCAAGACACTTGTGGTTGAAGCCTTTCTGCAGTGACAAAGTACATGAGTACATTATTTGGCTTCGCAGTAACAATTCAGGTTGTATAATTTCGACAGTATCTAGTGTTACAACCGAACTTCGAGTACGAAGCATCGCAAAGTGGAAATAAATGTTTCTTGGAGGTGCTTCGTGCAGGTTTCGCAATTTTTGCCCATAGATGGACACAGTTATGATCTTCACTTAACACCGTGCTTAGTAACTATATAAGTACATGCTTAACGTAAAGATATTTAAAGCAAGCTATCATTGCAGATAGGCATTAGCGGCGCTAATGCGCTAATTTGCGCTGCCCAAATAGCAATGTGCTTCTCAGCCGTAGCAGAAAACGTTCTGACAGGGCACTGAATTTCACAATTCTGCAACTAATGTTATGGCTTTACACTTGGCGATGCCTTATTCCTAGACGCTGAAAGTGGGCACTTTGTTACTAAATGGAGTCAAAATACATTTAGTGCTGTTTGTCCTAAAACATGCAAGGTGTAGAGCATGACCAAAGTTGGAACAAAAACGCGTTTAGAGATCTGTAGAGACCCTTTATTCACGATCAGTCAGTCACTTCTATGTTTTAGCAATAATATTTCTACTTGCCCTGAAGGTATTCCTCCGAATTCTCGCCTACTTCAGCAGAACTAGTACATTTATTGAGTATGGCTGATCACTATGAACTTTATGGCCGGATAAAGGAGTGTACTAAACCCCCTTTAGGAGCATGTCATCTCGGTGATAGTACGTTGAGCTTGTTTTTTGCTAGCTGATTTTAAACTATAGGATTAGCAGCAATGCCCAGGTCATGACTCTTTGTCCTCGAAGAGATGCCTGCCGCTCCCTGTGTGCACTTGCCTCCCAACGAGTTTTGCTTTTTGGCACCGGCAGCACGTCGTCTCACTACGCGGCCGCCATTCTGCGTATGTGTCCCTTTGCGTGCAAACTCTGCAGGTTTGCAAGGGTTTGTGTTCTCGTAGTACTGTGCTTGCGACCGCCATCTCTCGGTCACTAACCCGGAGAAATGAAGAATAACTGTCCTGGCATCCGGTTTCATAGCCCGTTTCGGAAACGCTGCTGTCATCGACGCTACTTCGGCGGCTCCGGCGTCTTACGTTACGACAGCGACACTAGGGACGAGTAACAGGATGGTGCAAAGGGCGAGAAAGAAGTACAGCACCGTTTTTCTGCGGGAACCAGGCGCATATTTACGACGCTATGAGCATGTATGCTTGTCATCTGAGACCTAAGGAAAAGTGAAACCTTGCGAGGCATTGTCGGCAAGACGCTTTGAGGATATGTAATAAAGTCACTATCAGAGCACTATAGTAGTGTGCTCTACCAAATGTACGACACCACTAATGGGTACTAAGCATTAAGAACACCAATAAGAAGCGTTGTGAAAGTCCCTCAGAAAAAAAAACTTAACTTTGGCTACCCTAAGACTACCAGTACTGGTTCTTTGAGAAAACATATTGTTCTTAGTTCAGGCTTTGCTTATGTTGCACATGTATTAGCTTGCTAACTGTATGCTGCTATTAGTTACTGCCGCAGAAAGCTTGAAATCGGGTTCTTACTGAGAATGAATGATTTAATCTTAAGGCCCACTTACTCTGAACAAAAATGCTTAGCGAAAAGCAACCGCTAAAAACCTGTCCTCCATACTTTGGTGACAATATAGGAACACGAAATGCTGGAATACAGGATTTGTTACTACGGCGCTGTAACGTAACACTATTCTAGATTGGTTTTATTGCACTGCTGTAATGAGCCCTGCAGGATTGCCAAAACATTTTTTCGAGCCACTGCCACTTTGCTTGTCCGTCACGCGATGCCATGAAAACAGCGACAACTCATTGGATATGACATCATTCAGTCTCAGTTTCAGTTTATTATTCTTTAAATAAAATGAATGGGTAAGAGACAATATACAGAGAATAAACAGACATTCATTCAAATAACTTTACTAAGTGCCCGGCGATTTGGTGGGGTGGGCCTGGACCTCGCCTAGGTTTCGGGCAAAGGTTGTAGGCCCTTCGCGGCTTCCTCGGCTTGCTGGACGACCCAGAGTCGGTGCTGCATGTCGGAGCTGAGCAGCGCAGACTCCCAGCGCGCGCAGAGGCTTTCGCTCTTTGAGGCTGCATCACCATTATTACGTATTACAGCCGTACATTCCCGTAGGATATGCTCCAGGGTGACTGTAGAGTCGCAATGTCTGCACCTGTCAGCCGTGTATAAATCTGGGTGTATTAGGTGCATGATAACTGGACTCGGACAGGATCTGGTCTGCAACTGCCGCCATTCGACAGACTGACCTTTGCTTAATTTTGGGTGAGGCGGCGGGTATGTGTGCCTCTGCTATCTATGGTATTGTGTAATTTGGGGAAATCTGGTCATTCAATCTTCCCACTCCCGCTTGTCGGTAGTCGGTGAGGCGGAGCTAACGGAGGCTCGGTCCGTAAGCTCTCGAGCCATGCGGTGCGCCGTCTGATTGCTACCGTCTGGTAGTGTGTGAGCGGGTGTCCAGATGAGATGGACGCTTTTGTTGAGGTTATTAGCTAATTTTAGGAGCCGTAGTGCCTCTGGGGAGATTCCACCTTTGGCGAAATTTCGTATCGCCGTCTGGGAATCACTGATGATTATGCCCGCTTGTACTTATGCTACGGCTAATGTGATAGCCATTCCCTCTGCGGTTTCTACGTTTAGCGTGTTGACTGTAGCGCTCTTCGTGCATTTTCCCCCGTAATTAATCACCACTGCTGTGTAGGTGCGCTTGTGTCTGTATCTAGCTGCGTCTACAAATGCGGTATCCTTGCAGTTACCGAATTTCTTCTGTATATTGTGTGCTCTGCTTTCCCGTTTGTTCTGATGGTGGGTGGGATTCATGTTCTTGGGTATTGAAGGGACGGTTATCATGTCTCTGATGTGTCTGGGCATGTCTACTTTCACGCCATGTTCGGTATGATACCCTATACCTAGGCGATCCAATATTTGCCTACTTGTTTTAGTTTTGGATATTTGTTAATTTTTTTTAATTTTTATTGTGATATGCGTTGTGCCTCGGTTAGCTCATTCAGTATATTGGGGAGACCTAGCTGCAGTAGTCTATAATTGCTGGTGGTGACGGAGAGTCCGATTGTTTGATTGTAGATTGTTCTTATTAAGCAGTCTAAATTGTATTTTTCGGACGAGTACCATCATACGTATGGTGTCACGTATACTATTCTGCCTACTACGAACGCTTGGACTAGTCTAAGCATATTGCCTTCTTTCATTCCACTATGTTTGTTGGCTATTCGTTTAAGTAGGCGCATGATTTGAGATGTTCTATCGTCTAATTTGCGTATGGTACGCAATTGTAGCCGTAGCCGTTACTTTCAGTGATAAGGCCCAATACTCTGTTCTTGTCAACCTTTACTATGGGCGTACCACCTGCCTTAGTTGGGTGAATCTTTAGCTTGTTTCATTCCTCGTAGTTGCGTTGTTTTTGGCCACGTCGCGATGGTACATAAATGAGGAGCTCAGATTTCTCTTCCGAACACGCCAGTCTGTTCCTGCCAGGTATTGTTCAACTGTTTCGATTGCATTTTGTAATGTGCTTTCAACCTCTCCATCGTTGGCATCGCTAACCCAGAGGGTGATATCATCAGCGTAGATGGTATGATTGAGGCCATAAATTTCCTGTAGCTTTGCTGGTAATCCGATAAGAGCTAGATTAAACAGCATCGCTGATATTACTGAACCTTGGGGCGTACCTGCGCTTCCGATCTGTAGTTCTTTAGAGTTAAGTTCTCCTATCTTAATGTGTGCTTTTCTCTTAGTAAGGGAGTCTTGTATATAACTGTATACTTGCTGGCCTAGGCTTAGCTCAGGTCTTCTTTTTAATATTGTTTTGTAGGTAACACTGTCAAAAGCATTCTTTAGGTCCAATCCTAGCATAGCTTTGGTGTTCCGATTTGTGTTATCTATAATTTTATGCTTAACTTGGAGCATTGCATCTTGTGTAGGTAAATTTCTGCGGAAGCCCAACATTGAAACAATGAAAGAAAACTAATTATTTACTATTAATTTTTCACCATTAGCCGTTCGTTATCGGTCAAAACAGTTCGTGCAGCGCACACTTCGCCTTTCTACCACGCGACATCACAAAGCGCCAAAAGCTGATCACCTCAAGGTAACGTGTAGGCATTAGAGATGCGTTAATATGCCTGACAGGCCGCCATTGGAATATGAACCTGGCAACGGTAAAAGCTAGAACGTTATCTAGTGAGGCGAGTCTAGCAGTGCTATTGGAGGAATTGGAGGGCAGTAAATGGGATATAATAGGGCTCAGTGAAGTTAGGAGGGCAAATGAAGCATATACAGTGCGAAAAAGCGGGCACGTCCTGTGCTACCGGGGCTTAGCGAAGAGACGAGAACTAGGAGTCGGATTCCTGATTAATAAGTATATAGCCGGTAACATACAGGAATTCTATAGCATTAACGAGAGGGTGGCAGGTCTTGTTGTGAAACTTAATAAGAGGTACAAATTCGAGGTCGTGCACGTCTACGCCCCTACATCCAGTCATGATGACCAGGAAGTCGAAAGCTTCTATGAAGACGTGGAATCGGCGATGGGTAAAGTCAAAACAAAATACACTATACTGATGGGCAACTTCAATGCCAAGGTAGGCAAGAAGCAGGCTGGAGACAAGTCAGGGGGGGAATATGGCATATGCACTAGGAATAGCAGGGGAGAGTTATTGGTAGACCTTGCAGAACAGAATAATATACGGATAATGAATACCTTCTCCCGCAAACGGGATAGCCGAAAGTGGACGTGGAGGAGCCCGAATGAGGAGACTAAAAATGAAATAGACTTTATACTCTGCGTTAACCCTGGCATAATACAAGATGAGGACGTCCTCGGGAAGGTGCGCTGCAGAGACCATAGGATGGTAAGAGCTGGAATTAGCATAGACTTTAGGAGGGAACGGAAGAAACTGGCACATAAGAAGCCAATTAATCAGTTAGCAGTATGAGGGAAAATAGACGAATTCCAGATCAAGCTACAGAACAGGTATACGGCTTTAACTCAGGAAGAGGACATTAGTGTTGAAACAATAAACGACAATCTTATGGGCATCATTAAGGAGTGTGCAATAGAAATCGGTGGTAACTCCGTTAGACAGGATACCAGTAAGCTATCGCAGGAGACAAAAGATCTGATCAAGAAATGCCAATGTATGAAAGCCTATAACCCTACAGCTAGAAGAGAACTGGCAGAACTTTCGAAGTTAATCAACAAGCGTAAGACAGCTGACATAAGGAAGTATAATATGATAGTATTGAACATGCTCTCAGGAACGGAGGAAGCCTAAAAGCAGTAAAGAAGAAACTAGGAATTGGCAACAATCAGATCTCTGCAGATCATGAGCAGAGATCATGAACAGCAGGTTGCCATTATCCCTCAAGAGAAAATTGTATAACAGCTGTATCTTACCAGTACTCACGTACGGGGCAGAAACCTGGAGGCTTACCGAAAGGGTTCTGTTTAAATTGAGGACGACGAAACGAGCTATGGAAAGAATAATGATGGGTGTAACGTTAAGGGATAAGAAAAGAGCAGATTGGGTGAGGGAACAGACGCGGGCTAATGACATCTTAGTTGAAATCAAGACAAAGAAATGGGGGGGGGGGGGCATTGGCAGGACATGTAATGAGGAGGGAAGACAACCGATGGTCCTTAAGGGTTACGGACTGGATTCCAAGGGAAGCGAAGCGCAGCAGGGGGCGGCAGAAAGTTAGTAGGTGGGCGGAGGAGATTAAGAAGTTTGCAGGGACGGCATGGCCACAATTAGTACATGACCAAGGTAGTTGGAGAAGTATGGGAGAGGCTTTTGCCCTGCTGTGGGCGTAGCCAGGCTGATGATGATGATGATCATGATAATGAATATGCCGAACAAACCTCATTTTCTTTCATAATAGCCGGAGATTACCCGTTTCCGGAAGGAATAGAAGATGGCTGCCCACCGTTTGCTCTGGCATGGACTACTCGGAGCTGCTGGGGAGAATGTATGTATCTGCGTATAAAAAATGTTGTCTAGATGTAGTACGTTGTTGAGCACTTTCGCAACGTATACGACATCTCTTTGCCAACTCTTCGCTGAACATCCGTTATAGAGTCATTATTAACCTTCCGTTGCACGCCGCCAAAATTTTCGACCAATCACCGCAAGCTGAGCAAGGCCAAGCGGGCCTATCGCACACACCGGCACCACGCTCCTGATTCGGCTATCTACTTCCACTGTGCTAGCTCGGCCCCAGCGAAAGCTTTTCCCCTTTCTGCATGCTCCCCGCCTTTTGTCAGGCAATTAGATAAGAAATGCCTGTCAAGATAAGCAATACTATTCGCTTAGAATTTGCATACTGCTTGCACCGGGCGTGACGTCTGCCGAAAACCTGGCTATTTGCTTAATATAGTTCGTGGAATTCCAAAGCAAGGAAAACTGACCGATTTCTGTCCCATTCTTCCCAACATCAAAGTAAAGAAGGCGATGTTTTATTTGTGGTTATTCTTGAAATAGGTACACCTAGTCCTTTCGTACATGAAAGGTGCTCGGAACGTTGCAAGAGCTCACAACCCTGTAGCCTCTAGGGAATGTTCTGAGCATCATGCGAAGTGGCATCGCACACTGCTAAACTACGAGAAGCTTCAGCGAAAACAAAAGCATCGCGCACCATTTTGCCGGTAGAAAAACCACCGGACACGTGTGCACCCCTCCCCACGCACGCACACTCACTCTCTCTCTTTAACACACACATAGAGTGAGAGAGAGGGGCACGCGTGCGTGCGACTCTTGCGTGCTTGCACAACCAGAGACCTCTATCTTTCTATATTACTGAAATTTCAAACAGCAATTCACAAGTTGATCTTCTCGCAGTGGAGTCAATCGAAATTTAATTACCACCCAAGCTGGTGAACTGCCCTGCATGGATTGTCATTCGCACCCGTCGCTAAGTCCATGCACTGTGTCGCCCCAATGATCACAGCGATTAAGCGTCGATAAAGCGTTGTCGCTTTGTTCGCCGCCCCGTCGCGCGCAGGCAAGTGAATGTGATGGCCTCCACTTTTGGCCGGCCAGCAGCGAATATTGCATGAAGTCTGCTGTAGACATGTGTGCGACGAGCCGCGACTGAGTTTCTCATCTCGTACTTCATGATTAAAAGCAAATGCTTTTCCTCGCACTAGCGTCGTGTGTGAAAGCGATTGTGACACTCTTTTTCTTAGGCATATATTGTCTACTTTGCAAGCTGTCCACGTCTCCTAATTAATGTGCAGCACCGGCACAGAATACAGACTGCGCTGACGAGCAAATTCTGGCATGCCTCGTTAACTCTTGTCAAGTAATTGTCGTTCTGACAGGCAGCGGAATTTAATAAACACGATAAATTTGACCTTAGGTAAACGACTGCTCCCTCCATCGTGGGCTCAGACACAGACTCACAAAATGTGTCCACGCACTACAAGCACAAGTATGTGCGAAGACGCAGAAATAACAGTGGGCGTGTAAAATTGAACGAAAGCACAGTCACATATCTCCCCCTCCCCTCACCACCCACACCCACACTATTCAGCATGCCAAGAGCACAAGATGGCAACTGTGCACCGATGAAAGATGCGATTGTCGTTTAAAGATGCGATTAAAGATGAATTGTCGTTTTGCGTAAGCAGTCCTAGGTTTGGAAAATATTGCCTGAAATGTACTGCGCTTGTTTATTTTTTCAGACACTGTTTTTCGTTGAGTTTTTAACTTCATGTGTAAGCCTAAATAACATACTTGCAAAAATAAATGTCTCATAATTTCTGCGAATCGATTTTCTCTCTTGTGTCTTCTTTGCTCTTAAGCTTCAGGATTTCTTCTCAGGAAAATAATTTTTAAGTGTATCAGAGATAACAAACATGAAGTGATCCGTAAAATCATCATTTTATAATCGCAGCTTGTATAAATATATTTGAGTAGTTGCGACCACCATACTTTATTATTCAACTTCTAGATGTCTCAACGTAACCCGGTTCTTCTTTACCAACTGTATTGGAACGTACGCTCTAATAATACAGACATTTCGCTGATCAGTTTCACTATTACGGGTATAACCTATTGGTCACATATCTTCCTTTTTTTCTGTTTAGTTCAGAGCAGCGACGTACTCATAACGTGAGCATTACCAGTGATGAAAAGAAGGGCGGGTGACATGGCTGTTGCCATAGGCGTACCTTAACCGCAATCTCTTCCATGCTGACAGTCAGTTGATTTTCCACGCCAGCGAGATTCCGACTCGAAGATACATAGCTCCGGGCGAAAGTCATGCATGCGAGTTACGGCGCGCTCACATACATACAACGCCGCCTGCTTGGCTGGAAAAAATAAAAAGAAAGCGCAAAGAAACTAAAAAGGAAAAGAAATCACAAACTCGATGTTGTTGGCAGGGAGGTCGGCATCATTTGCCGTCGCCTGCGGGCTTCCGAATTTGCCGTCTCCCTTTCCCTCCTAGTTCGCTCACACGCACGCAAGCTTCGGTGTGAGTTCCTGTGAGCATTTTTCTTATCCGTGCGCATAATAGTGTTCACAGCAAGGAACAGTATGTAGGTGGCACGGGGTTAAACTGATAATATTCGTGGTTGGCTGTGCTAGATTCACGTTGAAAGAGTGGGGCAATTGTAGGCAGAGAAACGTGACCACAGCCTAGCCCAGTTACCACTGTCTTAACCTCACCGATTGACAACAGATGTTAGGGCGATGTTCGGGCGACGAACTAATGTTCTGGCGACACGGAAATAGCACTAACAGCCTTCACATCTGCATCGAGCTTTCTTTAACGTCGCCTCCCTTTCTAACGATAACTTGTCGTGCCAGCGTACACTGTGACCTTCCTATCTTTGTTCTAATGACGCCACATAGAGACGTGGGGCTGTGTGTGAAGCCGTGAGCCTTTTATGCAAACACTTCCCAGAATATCTCATTTGACGATACTTGGATCGATTTGTCAGCAAATACATGCGCCGAAAGATTTGTTAAGAGAAGATTAAAAAAAGAGCCCAAATATATTGTTGTTGGAGATACAATCACAAAATAATGAGAGACGGTGTGGTCGTGGTATTAGGATTCCACCACTTGTAGTTTGAAACTTGGGCCATGACTTAAATTTTCATCCAGCAAACTTCCTAGCTTCCTAAGTTAGTACTCATATAATGCTTACTTTTTTCAGACGTATACAGTGTAGAAACCGTCTAACGTTTATTTTTCAATTACGTCCCTTTAATGTTTCAGACTGATGAGCTGGTGATCAATTTTGAACTGAGTAAGATACCGCGGATGTTTGATTGATTCTCCAAAAGCTTCCATAGATGTACACTGCACGTAAAATGGCAAACCTTGGGAGACTGGGCAAAAGTGTTCTGCCAACATTACTCTGTTTGCCAAGTAATTACCGTGAAGCCGTACGTAAAAGGAAACATGCTCACTTTAACGCGGCACATATGTTCCTTCTATGCCTGAGCGCAGGAAAATGCGAGCCGATGTCTCTGTTCGCACTGTCCTCCTTTCGAACAATACTACAGTTGCGTTAAATTACGTTCTTTAGGAATTATTGGGCTAAAGAAGAACAATTTAAAACTGCGTACAAATGGAGACAAACGTGTTTCGTAGGTTGGCAAAACTATTATTTCTGTGACACGGCAATAGCACTCACAACTTTCACGATGCTTTTCGCGTTTCATGTGCAACATAACGTGTCAGGATAGAATTATGAGGTTTAGCGCTATATTTAATGCGAAGAATATCTAGACAGTGAGTGAGTGAGTGAGTGTCAACTTTATTATTAGAAGGGGTAAGGGATAAGGGAGGCTAAGCTACGTAGGCTTCCAGGTTGTGACAAAAAATTGGAGGACGCTTAAGCTTCGCCGTCAAGAGTGGTGTAAGACAATGGGCTACGACGCAGCTATCACTTACGAGGCGCCCCGCATCGGACACGGTGAGCGTCGAGCAACGCAGCGTTCGGCGCGGCAACGAAACGTGCGCCAGAGCAAGCGGAACGAATCAAAGAACTCGGTGTCTTGGAGGGGGAAACGATGCACGCCAGCCAAACGTCGTGATCGGCACGGGCAGAGAGATAGGCAGACAGTGATCTAAAGAAAGGAAGGACGCTTGATTCTGCAACCCGCGTGGGAGCAAGGCGAAACGTCGTCCGGGGAGAGGGAGTCCGGGCGGCGACGCGCCTCGCACCGGTCCCTGCACAACCCCTATGCACGCGTGGTGCGCCACCTGTCGGGGCAGCGCCGTACATTGAGAGGAGGGGGTCTTCTGTGCTTGCCGCAAGATGGCTCGGCGTCTGCGGAAAGCGCAGAAGAAATGTAGCGGAAACGCACTTCGCTACTCGTGTAAGTGCGACTTCTGTAAGTTACATGTTCATAATTACCTATATACACCGCAGTATAACTTTCTACGGCTAGTTTCTAAGGCAACACCGCATTCACAGAGGCGCTTTTGTACCGCGTTGAAGCATCGAATTCGTGGCTGACACTTCCTCTTCAGCCACCGAGGTGAGCGGACGCGGAATGTCGGGCTCTTCACGAGCGGCTTCAGCGACCCTTTTGGGCCGTGGTATCAGGTCAACTGAAAAACCAGGTCAGGACTACCAAATGATTTTGCCAACGCTGCCAACAGGTGCGCCCGTTCTTCATACGGTTTTTCTACATGGTGACGTTAAGGCGAGGCCTTACAGAGTGGAACATTTTCGAGACGCTCTTACACGGCTGTCTCTCATGTCGGAAGTGGTTGCACTGGGTGCATATCAAGTGAACCATCTGTGGGCGGTGACTTTCAAGGACGAAGAAGGGAAAAAGAGGATTATCGCTGCAGACGCGTTTGATGTCAAAGACCACCGCTGTGTGGTCGTCGACCCGTGTGACAGAGGCGTCCGTATCAAGCTCTACTGGCTCCTTCACGGTGTACCTGACGACGACGTTCGCACTGCCTTGTCGCCTTTCGGAAAGGTGACTGAGATCACCAGGGACAGGTGGCGGGTACAAGGATGCGTTGACAAAGGGTCAACCACCCGTACTGTCACTATCAAGCTGAAGGTAGGCGTCACCGCTGAAGACTTGCCCCACCAGCTGCGAGTGGCGGAAGATGTTGCGCTCGTGCACGTCCCTGGCAGAGCTCCCCTCTGCCTCCGATGCCGCGGCATCGGGCACATCCGACGCGAGTGCCGTGTACCACGCTGTGGGCTTTGTCGTCGTTTCGGCCACGACGAGACCCAGTGCGTCCGAACCTATGCCACAGTGACAGGCCCGGCATTGAAGGAAGATGTCACAGATCACTTGATGGACGTGGTCGACGCAGTGGAAGCCGCAGGCGAAGGGAAAGAGACCCAGCCCTCGGTGTTAACGCCCCTGAAGAAGGCAATGACTGTTAATGAAGAAAAGTCATCGGACGGCTGGAAAGACCCATGGGATGATACGGTGGAACCAACTAACTCAATAGAGGTCGAGGTAAAAGAGGCCAAAGAAACGTGCACATAAGCAGAAGTGACGACCGGTGAACAGCACGAAACTGACGACACCGTGATGCCAACGTCAAGTAGTGCACCTGCTAAGAGGCTTCACGAAGAGGCGGATGAGCTAGAGGAAAAGGATCAAGAGACTGGGAATGACGAGCCTCCTCCGAAAGCTACCCCGGAACGCCGACCGGCGTTCAAGCCCAAGCCCGGGGTTCCTGCCAAACGCCGTTCTACAACCCAGACGCCTCCGCGTAAGCGGAGGCGTTCCTGGCTTAGGAAAAAGTGTTGTTGGGGTGTGGGGACTGGGGTTTGTGGGCAGGATGTGCGTCTGCCGTCGTCATTGGGCTTTGATGTCTAGAAAACTATGGTCCGCCTCCCTAGACCGTCGAGTCATCGTAGCAGATGTGAGACGGACGATGTGCGGTAATTGGTTTGGATTCTCCTCCCGTTAAATGGCAGCTAGTTTTTCGACTGGTCTTTGTGTCGCGACGTTGAACGTGCGTGGACTTAGCGGGCGTAGAAGGCAATGCCAAGTTAACCGTATTCTTATTGAAAATAATATTGACTTATTGGCCATTCAAGAAACAAAAATTGCAACTGATGAATGCACGGAGCAAATGGTTAACGTTTTCCGTCCTAGATATACCGTAAGTGTATGTCATGTGGCGGGTAGGTTTGGGGGCTGCCTTATTCTTTTGCGTAGCAGTATTGCTGTAGTTGAAGCCGTCACATCATCCGAGGATGGCAGAATGGTCCTCTGCGATTTTACTTTTTCAGAGATGCCTTGGAGGGCTATATGTGTTTTGCTCCGAACGTAGCACGGGAGCGGGAAGTCTTTTTTGGTGATATTCAGCAGTACTTGAATTGTGAAAGACATGTCATATTACTGGGTGATTTTAATTGTGCTTGCTTTCCAGAAGATAAATCTAAGTTGACTAGTGTTTGTGATAAAAGTGCGTTGCTTTTAAGTTCTATTGCAAGGCAACAAGAGCTTGAAGACATTGGTTACGTGTTGTCAAGTGAAAACCATACCATGTATACGCACTATCAAGGTCAGTGTCATGGCAGGCTAGACAGAATTTATGCTCCGTTAACTTTTGTACCATTATTTTCAAGTTATCAAGTGTTACATGTTAGTTTTAGCGATCATTGCCTCGTTATGTCAACCATAGGAAAGAAACAAAAACCATCTAAATTCAGCTGGGACTTATGAAAGCTAAATGATAAGCTTTTGCAAGACGACGTTTTTCAAAAGGCAGTTCAAGAAAAGCTCGGAAATTTGCTCAGCATAACTACGTCAGCGTTCTTCATTGCAGAATGGGAACTCTTCAAAAGAGACGTTAAATTCACCGCGATAGAAAGAGCATGCGTAGTCTGTCACAAAGAAAAAGAGCGTGAGAAGGAATTACACCTTAGGCTAAAATATATGCTCAGCGCAGAAAGCTCTTCGCCTGGCTTATTTTCGAAAGAAATTAAAGAAGTTAAGTCTGAACTTGAAGTCATCGATGAAGAAAAGTACAGGGGTGCGGTATTAAGGGCAAGGGCGGAGAGTTTATGGATGGGGGAGACGCCTACCAAGCGAGCAATAAGTGACGAGAAGAAACACGCGGCTTCCAAAGAAATAACAGAAATAAGTTATCAAGGGGAAGTCACTAGTGATGTTGGAATGATTGAACACGCATTTGAGTCTTATTATGAAAGTTTGATGGGGAAAAAGACATGTGATATCGAAAGGTTTAGAACTGACTTCTTGCCATTAATGCCAACATTATCAGCCGAGGTCTGTGAAACGCTCGACAGACCAATAAGCCTTTCAGAAGTTGAGGATGCGATTGACGAACTTACTACCGGCAAGTCGCCGAGGCCTGATGGTCTGGGAGGGGCTTTCTATAAGAGCTTTAAAAGTGGAATAGCTGTAGCACTACATCGCGTGATAAGGGAGATGTACGAGAATAAGGAAGCACCTCCTTCTTTTCGGACATCGCACGTTATTTTAATTCCTAAAGTAAAAGATCGTGCGCGATTTTTGGCGGTTGAAGCCTACAGACCAATAAGCTTGACAAATACGGACTATAAAGTTTACACGAAAGTACTGGTGCGACGATTGCAGACCGTTATAGAAGAACTTGTGGGCCCCCATCAGACATGCGGTATCAAAGGCAGATCGATCTTTTCGAATATACATACTGCAAGGACCATACTGGAATGCTGCGATGAGAGAGAGGACAGAGTCGCTATGATACAAATTGACCTTGAAAAGGCTTTTGACAGAGTCGTCCATGATGTCATATTCTTGATCTTAGAACATGTTAAAGCCGGTGCAGTCATAACAGATGGAGTAAGAATGGTATACAAAGATTGCACTGCGCAGTTAGTAATTAATAGAAAATTAGGCGCCAGTATAAAAGTGGAATCATCAGTAAAACAAGGATGCTGTTTGTCGCCTCTTTTATTTGCCTTATATTTAGAGCCTTTCTGTTTGAAAATAATTAAGAGCCAATCTATTCGTGGGTTCATCTACGCAGGAATTGAGACTAGAGTTCTGGCTTATGCAGATGACGTGGCAATTTTTTGCCGTGATACAGAAAGCGTGAATAACACTATGAAAGAGGTTGTTTCCTTTTGCGCCGCAACTGGAAGTGTTGTCAGCTGGACTAAGTGCCTAGGTTTATGGCACGGCAGCTGGCCACAGGTACCCGAGTTTTTTTGCAATATGAACTGGAGCGTTACCCCTGGAAAATATCTTGGAGTGCCATTACAACATTATCGTGACAGTGCCGCGCATTGGATCGAAGAAGTAAAAAGAGTTAAAGATCAGACAGAAAAGTGGGGCGGGCATAATTTTTCGATGTTTTCAAGAGCTAGTGTTTGCAATTTGTTTTCAGTTACAAAGGGGTATTATGTACTACAAGTGTTATGCATGGCAAGGATTTCGGTGCAGAAACTTCACAGAGTGTTTGCGGTATATATATGGGGATCCACTTGGGAGAGAACTAGCCGGTGTAACTTGTTTCAGTCGGTGAAGAATGGAGGACTAGGATTAACACATTTGTTTTTGAAACAGATTGTTAGTAGGTTCTTTTTCTTAAGGGACCAAAGTGATATATTTCTGCGTACTGTTATTCAGGTGAGATTGAGTTCTTCCTTGCCTGAGTGGGTTGTCTCATCAGCAAATGAACGTACTCGAACACCAATTGGCTTTCTGAGGGAAGTTGTTGTCCTTTTCTTTACTGAAAGCGCATTTTTCAAATGAATTTTTGACTTCAGTGACGCGTAAGAAACTTTATAGTGATCTGGTTGATGTTTTCTTGCCGCATCCTGTTTACCGCATGATGTATAACTTAGGACCTGAACGCAATGTGCTGAAACGCGTTAGAAAAATGCCGGTTCGATCTTCAGCGAAAACCTTCTTTCTTCAATTGCATTCGGGCACTCTCCTTGTGAAGCCATGGCTGCAAAGCAAGGGCTTCTTTGTTCCATGGTCTGTAAACTGCGTTATATGTAAGAAACCTGAAACTATTGAGCACATCTTTTTGGATTGTCATGACTCAGTTTTCTTGTGGGATGTTCTAAAACAAACTCTGAAGAAAGAACTGCCGTTAAGTCCTTTCGGTATTCGGTTCTTACCGTGTGCAGACACAGGGGGAGTGCCGGCTGACTTGGTAATGCTTTTGTGTATGAGCAGCGTGTGGAAAACGCGCATGGATATCAGGAATGCCCGCGTAGATGAAAGGTCTGCGAGGGAACACCTAAGTGAAAGTCTTAGGTACACACATGATGCCCTCAAGCACATGATTGAACCTCCAGAGTGGTTTGAGGAGCTTGACACTTTGGTGTCTGTGATATCCTCTTTGAGTGCCTTTTAAATATGTACAGTCTCTCGAAGTGATGTAATAATATTTTTCTGCACCAAGTGACCTACTTTGTACGCGTTTGAGAGGTGTTGAAATCAAGGTAACAAAGAAAAAAAAATTCGTGGCTGAGTGGTAGCGTCTCTGTCTCACACTCCGGAGACCCTGGTTCGATTCCCACCCAGCCCATCTTGCAAGTTGTTTTTTATTCATGAAGTGCCTGGCGGGATTTATCGCTCACGGCCAACGCCGCGGACGCCGACACCGACGCCGACGACACCGGCTTTTCTGCGACACGAGCTCCTTAACGCTGTCGCGTTAAAATATTCTAACCCGCAGCTCTATATCTCCTTCAGCCATGAAATGAAACAGCTGTTGATGAATAAGTCAGAACTACATAACTTTACTCCAATTTATTGCGAACTGCAAAGGAAGAAAATGTTAGGGAGATGCGCTGTGTATTTCTAGCAAGTCCTAATAATTTATCCCAAACTAAACTTTTGTTTATTGTGCATTAAGTCATGGTGTGTCTCTTCAGAAAAAGAAATCAATCCAATGTTCACAGTGTATGCACAAGTTTCTTTTTATTGGCTGCAAAATATATAATACACCAAAGAATTGCCATTTTACCATTGCTTAAGGGGCAGAGCATCCCCTTAAACATGATAACTCGTTCAGCAATGTAGTCATCTAGAGTGATACACTGCACTTTGGATTTAAGTTGAGTCACGTTAGGTAAGTGTACAAATAAATTTAACCGAAGCTCTGTGTCTGATATTTTTTTTCTTGCAACCACTGGGCAGAAGAAACACAGGCAAGCCAGGTACACATAACGACACAGCAGCTGAAAGGCTGTCTGCTATTCTGAGCGGCAACGAAAAATGGGGGTTGAGTGTAGCGGCGAGAAAATGCTCCTTGTGTGCTGCCTTGTGCGCAGCGTGCTTGGTTCGAAGAAAAAAAAAAAAGACGCGCATCCAACTCAATGTTGTCATCTAAATGATGCGAAGCTTGTTTGAGTTAGTGAGGTTGCAGCAGTTGCGAGCTCAGCCTCTTCGCCTGCAGCTGTTGGCGTCACAAGGACGAAGGCGATATACGATGCTTCTCGAGGGAACAATGCTTATGAGAAGTGTACCCAAAAATAAATATGACACATATCTAAATAAATTGAAGGCTTCATACACCTAGTGTCACAGTGGCACATCCATTCTAGGGGATTGCCCAATAACAGGCACATATTTAGTGGCACGCACCTATTGCCCAAGTTGTCTGCTCGAGCACATAATCAATGCCGCATACACAGTGATCCAAGAGTAGCGTTTTGTACTCAGGATACTTTGTTCGTGGAGACATTGTGCTGGACCAGTTGGGGCCTCGTACACAGATCTGTTCTGCACGCAGCAGCGCGCACATATTACCACGAAACACTCCACAGGGCTAACATTTTACAGCGAAGCTGTGTATATATCTACCCTCCTATGGACTTTTCAATGTACATGCCTGAAAACTGCCGCGCCCTCTATGAGTAGGCAAAGCAAACCAGTAAGGCATGTGCCGTGATGCTGATGGTGGTTATTATTATTATTATTATTATTATTATTATTATTATTATTATTATTATTATTATTATTATTATTATTATTATTATTATTATTATTATTATTATTATTGGGAAGTCATGTGCTGACAGCTGCTGTAACAAGAGAAAAGCTAGGAAAGGGGCGGTAAGTAGCAGCGGTGAAGATTATGCCCGAGAGGCTGCCCCTAAGCGGCGGACTCGACAGGAAGACGGGCGCCGCGAAGCGGAAAATGCGGCAAAGGGACGCAGGTACCATGCCAGTAAATTGGACGAGCACAAGGGTGCGTGCGTGTAAATTGCAAATGGACTTTCTGGACAGACATGTTGGATTAAGTTGTGCGGTGTGCGACAGACCGTGGTCCGAGAATGGTCTGATGGAGATTGGTAGCGTTCGAGATGTGAAGCATGTGATGCGGCTTTGACAGCTACCCCAGCTCCTGACTTAGCCAGCTGCTCGATTTAGCTGCGTCCAGGGAGCGCTAATTGCCATAGCGCTGATCAATCATTTGGTGCGACAGCTAGTTGCTAACAAGCCATCTGCTGCATTTCGGCGCCTGCGCAAAGAACCGAATAGGCAGTTAGTATGTTGCGTGCGCTGGTATGTGGAACCGACGTGTAGTGCCTAAAGAAGTAGCTCACGAAGCCCAACTTTGGGACCGCAGACGCGAGCGTGAGCGAGAGTGGTGTGTGGCACGAACCAGCGAGGAGCGTGCCTATGAGACTTCCCATAAGCCGCTGGCTTGGGCGGGAAGCCGAGAACATCGCGAAGCGATGAACGCAGCGCAATGACGGAGGTACCAGGCTCCGAAAAGCTGATATAGCGGTGTAGATGTGTGATTCCGCCGAGACTTCGTCGATGAGACGTGTGGCTTCAGTCGTCGCGTGTGTGACCGACCGCGGTTTGAAAAAGACCTATCGGTGATCGCTAACATTCGTGACGTGACTAAACCCGACCGCACGATTGAAGTGTTGGTGCGTACCTTTGGTAAACGTCCATTTCCGTAGTTACTCGCAGAGTGATGTTTGTGTAGTTATTTTACAGCTCCATTAGTAGCCTGCATTCACAGAGTGGAATGGCTATGAATCTTTTAATTTGAAATGTTATGCTGAACTGCGGCGGCTATTACTCAGTCGCTATGGCGTAGCACTGCTGAGCTCTAGGTTCAGGGTACGATTCGTTTCCAATTGGTTAGCAATACAGAATTGCTGATGTACCGTAAATTGAGGGCTCAAGAATCCAGGTGGCTAAGGACAAATATGCGGATCCTTCTATTATTGCGTTCTTTAAATCCCACTGTGTAATTTCGAGAAGTGAAATGCAACGATCCGTGAATATTTAAAAAAAGATCTGCTACCTAGAGAGAAACCACGTTTCGTGCGCTGATTATGGTTCTGCACATCAATGCATAGATTGATATGAACACTTTTTTGTCCTCAACCTGACGGGATGACACACTGACGCAATGACTTAGCAACATCCTCGTGAGTGAAAAGAAACTTGCGACAAAGAGTGGCAAATTTCCGCGTCCGGACTGTTTCTGTTAGTGACAGTGATTCTACATGCGCCAGAAAATGGGAGAGGTAGGGCCTTGCGACGTAGAAAAATCGGCGATGGTGTAAAAAGTACTGTAGCGTCTGGCGCGGTAGAGCAAGAGACGGGCACAAGCACACACATGTCGGGTGGTATGTCCGTATCGGACACAATAGTGAGCTTGGAGGCTTTTTGTTCAGAGGGGTCAGGCAGCGGGGCGTCGGCAAGCGGGAAGAGCGCCACTTCGGCCCGGGCACAGTCGATGATGGCACGATGGTGAGACAAGAAGTCCCAGCCGAGAATAATGTCATGCGAACATGATGACAACACGAGAAATTCAACAACATAGACAATGCCGTCGATGACCACCCTTGCAGTACATTGAGCGAGCGGGGCTATATGCTGCGCAGTCGCGGTGCTTAGAAGCATACCAGACAACGGCATTGTGACCTTATGGAGGCTGCGACAAAGCTTTTCGTCGATAACAGAAACTGCAGCCCCAGTATCAATAAGCGCAATTGCGGCGGTTCCTTCGACCAAAACGTCCAATAAATTGCGTGGCGACTGTGCAGGCCTTGTAGAAGTCCCGAAGCTTGCAGTTCGTGCCTGCGGAACTGCAGCAACTAGTTTCCCTCGCTAGGTGACTGGCGGCGACGTAAGGGGGAAAGTGAGCGACGACGTGGTGATGGCGAACGATGGGTGCCGACAGGGCGTCGAGGAGGCGGCGAAAACTCGTGGTCGGGAAGCATCGCATGCCCGGTGGTATCGTGGGAATAGGCATATCCAGGTGGTGCGACAGTAGCGTTAGCAGGTGGCATGCGACGATGGCAGAAGCGCGCAACGTGGCCGGCGACACCGCAAGCGAAGCATATGGGTCGGTTGTCGCGTGTGCGCCAAGGGGTCTGAACTGGGCGTCGAGATGGAACGGCAGGCGACGCGGGAGGAGGTGCAGCTTGAAGTCGCATTGGCGCCGGAAACGAGAACGTCGGCGGCGCAGGTCGCGCGGCGACTTCGGCATAGGTCAGAGGTGCAGCCACGGGAGGGCAGGGTTGGGCGAAAGGTAAAGACCCAGCAAGTTCCTCGCGAATGGCCCGCCTAATGGGAGCAGCCAAAGATGTGTCAGGCTGGGGAGGTCCATCGTTGAGAGGCAGCATAGACAATTGGCGCGCCACCTCCTCACGAATGAAATCCTTAATCTCAACAGAGAGCGATGCTGCTGGCGTGGTGTGTGAGCGAAGCGTGAGGCCCGAGAGAGAGTCGCCAGGTGCGAGAGCGCTGCGCGCAAGGACCCTCTGTCGACGCAGCTCATCGAAACTCTGGCAAAGAGTGACGACAGCTGCGACAGAAGTAGGGTTCCGCGCCAGGAGCATTTGAAATGCGTCGTCCTCGATGCCCTTGAGGATGTGCTTCACCTTGTCCTCTTCAGTCATGGTGGAATCGACGCGGGCGCAAATATCAACGACATCCTCTATGTAACTAGTATAAGTCTCGCCGGGCTGTTGAGCGCGCTGGCGGAGGCGTTGTTCAGCACGGAGTTTTCGCAAGGCTGGGCGACCGAAGACTTCCGCGAATGCAGTTTTGAAAGCGGACCAAGTTTGGAGTTCCCGTTCGTGATTGTGGAACCAGAGGTTCGCAACGTCAGCAAGATAGAAGATGACGCTACGGAGCTTCGTCGGGTCATCCCACTTGTTGTGTTCACTGACGCGCTCGTAGGTAGAGAGCCAATCTTCTACGTCAGTCTCACCTGATCCGCTATAAACAGGAGGGTCCCGCTGCCGTTGCACGGCGCCGCACATGACAGGAGCGGCAGATGCGCCAAGCGGATTGGTGGGAGCGTCGTTCATAGTAGCGGCTGGAGCAGATGTTAAAGTTCGGCTGCGAAGTTCCAGGGTGAGGTCGGGGAGTGCAGCACCTTCCACCAAATGTAATAAGATGATTTATTATGAGGCACTAGGCCCAGTCTAGTAGCACTGGCAGTAGACGAAAGCTGATCACGCGCACAGCCGACACAAGAGCGCCTTCTTCGTCTTCGTCTTCACCACACATTAAATACTTAATCTCGTGAGTGGCCGTAACTGCAGCTGTTAGGAGGCGACCACGACACTTTATCTACGAGTATACAACATCGTGCTTTTTCTATCGCCCCCTATATCATCCGGGCCGTATAGAATGGTTACTCTGAAGCAAGTGGCACTGGAAGGGCCGAGCCGTAACTACAACATTTTGCTTCCCCACGAAAGCTTTCGGCTGACGGGTGAACACAAAACCAAAGACGCTTATCAGCGCCATTAGTTGGCCGCAACGACGACGTCGATGTGCAAGCGCCGCGCTAGCGAAGACCCAAGGGAGCGCCAATCGTCGAGCGTGTATCGGATGTATCATCGCCTTCGCGGAATAGCGGGTGTGTGTTTGTGTTTGTGGGCGGGGTGGAGGGGGGGTGAGAGGAACCGGTGGCGAAGTGCGGAGGAGACTCCGGAAGGAAGTGGAGCGCGTTGCCATCGAAACACCACCCGCACACCTATCTTTGTTTCCTTCCCGACGACATCCACCCGAGCGTGGCAGCAGGAAGGACTCGATGACAGGAAAAGCCAAAGAAGCTACAAAAAGAAACTAGATAGACGGGTTGAATTGCTGTGTCGCGCCTGCGTTGTTTCTGCCTTGCTCGGCCGTCATAACGCGAACTTGAGGGAAGGATCCTGCGAATCTGGTAAGCATCAGTCGTTGGCAGCGATGAGTTCGGGCAATGGCTCGCGGGGACAAAAGGGAGCAGCTGGAAGTCTATGAAGAGAGGAAAGAGAGGAAGCAAAGATAAGATAGTAGGCATTCTGTCGCGAAAAATGAGAATGAAGAGTACTCTGAGTGCTATCAGGGCCATAAGATTGGCGCAGCTATGGGCTACTTGCATTTTGTTTCTGGCAGACGCTGTCGTATCTAAACAAAAAAGTGCAACAGAAGGAGCAACAGACAAAGTAGATGTGAATGAGAAGTTGAAAAAACTGGAACTGAGAAAGTAAGAAAGAAAGAGAGCTGAATAAAGAAAAAGTACTTTGTTTTTGGTACATCGTGCAATGAATATAAGAAGTAGTGCGGATCCGGTGTTTATTAATTTGAAGAAGTGCAGACGCACGTTAAAAACCAAAACCAAGGATTTAATGTCGACGTCCGGGGCCGGCGTCCGGCCTTCATCAAGAGTGAAGGCCGGACCCCTGTCTATGGGCGGAAATTAAATGTTTCTTTTGGGTTTTTCACTTGTGCTTGCACTTTTCTCAAATCATGAAAGCTATACCTACGACGATATATATATATATATATATATATATATATATATATATATATATATATATATATATATATATATATATATATATATATATATATATGTACAATGAAGTAATACTTGGTTTTACGAACATATGCTTAGGTGACCTGTGGAACAGGACAGGCTGGCGGGCGACAAATTACGACTATACCTAACAGCGCTGTTCACTGGAACGATGAATGAACACTTCGTTGCTTGATGCTTGCCCCAGTCTTTTGAGCTTCGAGAGCATGGTTCCTGCCTTGGTTCCCGCCGTACATGGTACACCCAGTCCTCTCAGCCGTCCTTTTTATTTGTACCTTGCGAAGTAACATGAATAAATTATTCCATAAAGGGTACCTTATGGCTAGCGCTGAAGCACGCACCTATATTTCCTGAGAAAAGATGGCTTAGTTTGCACGTATCATTGAATGCATTAGAAAAGAAAGACATGAAATCTCAGTGCCCTTCCACTCTGTGAAAAAGGATGACCAGCGAAGCTGTGAATGTGGGTCCTTTAATGACGAACTGCACCTCCGCCGCGAGTCGGCCCGGCATTGCACCATCTTCGGGATCGGCCCACGTATGGGGAGTGCTTCACGCCTGCTTCACCTCTGCCGAGGGTCGGTCCGGCATTGTACTAGCTGCGGGATCGGCCCACGTATAGGAAGTTAAAGCCGGGGACAAGGGAGCAGAGAGCGCCGCGAAGTTCACTACGGAGCGCCGGTGGGGGACCGGCCGCAACGGCAGACCTCAGCGGAGTAGATATGACCGGCATGCCGCATGCGAAGCCCCGCACCGACGAGCGACAGCAGCCAATGAGAGCGGGGAGAAGCAAACGCCACGGTGACATTGCAGCCAACTTAGCGGCCCACCTCAACAAAACAAAAAGGAACCCAAAACACCAACTGCTGAAACATGTTGCCAGCGTCATAGCAAAGCTTGCGCTAAAGTTAAACATCTATTGTAACTCTTTAATTACAGCAATTATGGAATACCAGAAAGTGCAGGGGAGTTAATTCATAATGAAAGGCGACGGTACCACACGTTAAAAGAACGTGAATTGCCCGTATGATTTCGATTTCTTCCCGCGGATTCCGAAGAAGTGAAGAGCAGTCTAGTAACATTGAATATGGGCGGAGCTTCACCGGACCAGCACCGCCACGAGAGCACCGCCGGCACGCCGCTGCTGTCGTCGCTGCCTAGTGTCTTCGCCGGCAGTTCGGCGGCAGTTCGCGAGCGGTGACCGGTGCGGCACGCCTGTTAGTTTTCCGCCCATGTGTCTCTCGCTTAACGGCTGCTTCACCTCTGCCGCGGGTCGGCCCGGCTTTGCACCATCTTCGGGATTTTTTCTACACGCGGACACGATATTGGGGAAAGCAGCCCTGAACAGCTTCGCTGTAAAAACAAGAAAAAGTATTCATGATATGTGGTAATACAACGTGGGAATGCTTCCATTAGGTTTTCAGACAACCAGATTTGCAAAGACTAAAATGTAGTAGGCCTAGAAATGTTGTAACGCTACGAGACGGCACGACCGGCGCGTGTGGAGAGTGTCGACACAAACATGCTAGAATTGACGCAGAAAGACGAACATATTGCGTTAGAAAAGAAAATGATTGCAAATATGGTACAGCACTGACGCCAAAAAACATAGTTCTCTACTTCCTTGCTCACGCCTATTGGTGTCGTTTTCCGTTAAAAGTGTCTCCCTACTCAGGCCATGGCATCAGCCCGCCCCAAGATCCCATTACTACTTTCGTTATCATACAATTCTCTTTCTTACACCGCCTCCAACAGCAACGAGGGTTCTGTTTCTGGTGTTAGATCGACTTCTCTATCTCTATGCTGGTGCTTTTCATAAAGTTCTTTTTTTTCCACATCCGCCTACCACTGACGTGATTCTTTTGCTATATGGCTTGAATGAAATAAAAAGACGTCTTAGGCCTCTATCCCGGTGAACACGGAAGTGTAGATACCAAAGGCAGGAAGAAGTCAGCGCACAGTGTAACACTTGAAGGACCAGAGCTCTCAGTTATGAAACAGTAAAACAATTGAAAGCAACGGGCAGAAGACTGAACACTGCGAACGAACACTCCGAACTCTGAAAACGCACAAAGCTTCGAGTACAATGAGACAACAAGAGATGAAAGACAGAAAGCGGCGTCAGTAAACAAAGAGAGATGTGGTTGGGACGAATGCCTGAGAACACAGACAAAAACAACGGAGTCATTTTGGAGACGCACTATGCATAACCATCACAAGTGGTCCTTGTCCCAGAGGACGCGTAGGTGAGTGTTTTCTGGGGTTGAGTAAATTACCTTGAAGGTATTTATGACTCGGAAAAAGTGCTCATAAAAATAAAGTAAAATAAGGCTTCGAACTTTGCCTTAAATGCAACCTAATTTGTTGCATTAGAGTACAAAAAACGGACATATCACATACATACACACACACACACACACACATATATATATATATATATATATATATATATATATATATATATATATATATATATATATATATATATAACGGAATGTCGAAGGAAAAATATCAGGTAGGTCTTATCGCGGAAAGAGGCGCAGTGGGGTACATGAAACGTCTTGTGCGCGCTGCTGGGTAGCATGGCATGGGCGCTGGGGTACGCACATGACGTTCGAATATGCACAAGTGATAGTTGTTCACGCATTACAAAGCTTATGTGCTTAACTTAACAGCTGGTGTGAGTCCTACGGCATAAACTTGCAATGGTGCTTGCGTGATCAGCCCGCTGTGGCGAAAGATGATGGATGTCCATGTGCATCCCTCGGTCTTGCTGCTCGAGCCTCCTTACGTCATTCTTTGTTTACTCGACGTGTCAAACGCACAGGTGCCATAGCCGAGCGACCGTCATATGTTTTGCAACAAATTCAGATGTGTACAGGTTAACGTTTGATGGATTATACCTAGTATGACAGAGCTCGCTCTGTCAAACGTAACCACCTCAGCTTGGATCGACAAACATGCTGCCGAGCTACGAATTTCTGAATGCCGAGCAAGAGCCTAAATTCCGCGCCGATTGCTTTATGCGTGATATGGTAATAGCACGATCTGTACAGGCAGCACTTGCATGATCGAGTTAGGGTTTTTTTTCTCTACACGATGATACTAACGGTATAAGGCAACTGTAGAGCTATAACTTGCTGACGGTAAGGTATGCCCCTGTTACATAAAGCAGGATCAAGGTGAAAGAAATTAAAGACAGGCATCGTCGAGAGAGCGAAATACATGCATGACTGAAAAAGAAAAAAGGAAAATGTGTCTTTCGTTGTCGCCCCCAATGAGGAGCGCTACCTCCAGAAACTAAGACGAGATGCACTAGAGCTAACATTGAATAAAGTATTCTTCTTGAAAGTGGATTGCTTTCGCACATCAGCGAGCGCTTATTCTATCCAATACCAGCCGAGACAGTGCAAATTTGAATGCGCATAACAATGCGGCAGCTATCGCTTCACAGCTTTGCGTTATATGCGAAAATGATTTTTTTTTCCACGGAAGCTAGGAAGATGACACATGGTCAAAGGCCAATGCGTAGTATCTTATTCATTGCTATTTGATGATCATGCCACCTAAACCAAACAAATTCACCTGATGAGTCATCTTCTGAGTTATTTTTCATGCTAAAAACGCGAAGTGCACCCCCCCCCCCTCTCCTACAAGTACACATGCCACTCTCGTCTTTTCGAAGACCGCTGTGTAAAAGGCTTCCAGCAGCAGCAAAATCAACGCAGTTTTGTCTCGCAAAAGCTGTGAGAAATACGTGATCGCGCAATGCGGCGCTGGCTGGGCAAACATACGCTGTTTATTTGACGCTCAACCAGCATTCATGCAGGAAAAGCTTTTAGGGTTCAGTAGGTTTACGCACAACGTGAAATAATGCGCCATCAGTGTCTATATCCAGCGGGCACATCTCATTTTGCTTTTCCGAATGTAACGTTCAACATTTAGCTTGTACTTACTCCTCAAAAAAGACAGAACAAGAAAATCCCAACTCAACTGTACTATACAGTTGCATGGTAGGACGCACGGTAAAACCATTGTGGCCTGCACTGTTCCTTCGCTCCAGTGCTGCTCAATGATCGCGAGGCCACGCTCCAGTCGATGACTGCGCGCTCCTCTGACACGAACAGCGCGCTGCACTGAACTTGCATCAATTATTTAATGGAACCACGTCGCAAGAATTGCAGTAACCATCGAGAGGTGGTGGTAGGG
This sequence comes from Dermacentor variabilis, assembly GCF_050947875.1. Classification (NCBI taxonomy): domain Eukaryota; kingdom Metazoa; phylum Arthropoda; class Arachnida; order Ixodida; family Ixodidae; genus Dermacentor; species Dermacentor variabilis. The sequence goes on along the minus strand of NC_134569.1, from coordinate 68,215,508 downwards.
GCGGAGTGCAAAGGAAAGAAGAGTCGTTCTTCCTGAACTCGGATAGCCACCTGTCTTTGCGTGCACATTTTCACCTTCGTGTAACTTTAAGGAATACGCAGCTGCGTGACGCAGCGCACACGAAAGTATTGGGCAATGAAATAGAAATACGGGGGGAAACAATAGCAAGACTCTCGCTTTTAACACGTACGCGTGTGCTGTGCAGTTAAGCCCTCTGTTTAGGCCTGGGGGGCAACGGGCTCTTTTGCTTAAGGTGGCGGTGTTGTTGCCGGAGACTACTGATTTTACAACGGGTTCTGACCCTAACACAAGCGAAAAGCGCAGAAGGGATGTCAGGCAAGTGCGAACGGATAACAGCTGGTGCTAACAACGAACGGGCAAAAGCCGAAAAGAACAAAAAGAACAAATTCCCTCGAAATACGCGAAATGTGAAATAGTTGCGCGCTCGCGCGCCGCTACTCAAGCGCCTCCAAGCAACCTTTGAAAGATATGCGGCTGCATTCTTTTATCGTCGCATCCTACAAGGCTTCGTCATGTAGCATGGCTCGGGAGGTTTCACAACCTAACTAGCGTGAAGCCCTGTATTGAGCTGCCGCCGCTAATAAAGCCGTGCATCCGTGGCTATTCGCTTGGGAGCGCTTGAGTAGCAGTGCGCGAACGTATTTCGTATTTTGGATATTTCGTGCGCTTTAGTTTTTTCCTTGAAAAACCAACGAGGCAAAGCTGAGCACGGAAACAAATGCTTGATTCGGAGGTTATTTGAGGTGCCCTAAAATTTTATAATTGATATTTTTGCGATTTAATCAATAATTAAAAATTTCACTAATTAACATCAATCAATTTATTAATATTTCGCGATGAAGAATATACTGTCTGTATGTACCCACAACTACGACGACTATGCAGTCGGTACAATTTCTGTAGAGCTCTTGGGGTTCTTTTAAAATCTTGGTCCAAGTTACTGGGACACCCTGTATCGAATTAGACTTCATGGTTATAATTATGATTAGTCTGTGCGTAGATAAACTAACACGTAACTTGCTTGGATATGTGCACAATAAGCAAACAGTGCGGACGTTATGCTGCATGTATACTTCGCATTTTCCGAGGACGCATGTCTGTCTGGCTGCTATCCTTTTTCTTCAGGTGATCATTTTCTTTGCTTCAGCCTTTCAGTTTTTACAGCGAAGCTGTATATATGGCTAGCCGATTCGTCTGTCCATCCGTCTGTCGTCTGTACATCGAAGACGCTTCCGGCACACCCCATAAGCATGCGCGAAAAAAAAAAGAGGATTCGGTGAAGCGCGTCATTTCCTGTGCCAGTAGTGACGTCGCTGCTCTCCGTCGCAGCCGAACACGCGCGCGCGGCAATTTCTCTCCGGCTCCGAACACGTCGTACGCAGTCGGGAGGACCAGGCAGCTTTCGATCAGCAACACTGCGAGCAGAACGGGGAACGAGGTCGTCTACGCCGTGCCGATGCTGCAGCCGGAGCACCAGAACAGGCTCGCGCAGCCGAGCGCAAGCGGCAACTGCGTACCGAGGACACGGCAGCCCAACAATCTGTACGGAGGGCTTGGGCGATGGTTTTTTAACATTTCAGACAGCTGTGCTTAGATATATTCGCTGATGCCCCTTCTTCGTTGCGAAATATTGAATATGACGCTCTCTATTTGGAAATGGAATGAAAAAAAAAAAGCTACCAGGCAACCACATTAACTGCAACGCTGTGGCAGGCAAAGCCTCGGTGAGGCCTTTCTTTCATGCCACGTTTGCTCTATTTCCTATTTTCGGAAGGTGCATATTGGCTTACGGTCGCGCTCCTCTAGTGTTGGTCTGATCAGCTGGAGACTGCGGCTGCAGCGTCCACTGTGCCGCTTTTGATTTCGCTTTCGCGAGCAACAGAATATTGCAAAGTCAACATGTTTTTGTCTGATAACTCTGCAACAGCGCCTAGTCACGAAACTTCCTTACGCTATAGTATTGCACTTAAGAGCCTGGGCCAGCCAGTTGGAATGTTGGGCATGTTACTTTTGAAACTGACCCATAAGTCACCAACAGCTGTGATACGAACTAAAGGTTTCGTGAATATGGCTTTTCAGCCCCCATTCACAGGAAATTACTTACGATAAAACTGTTCGTAAGAGCGCATTCCATCCAACCGTGACAATGTCATCATGGCAAAGCTGGACGGCCAATGGCAAACACCATTCGCAAACAAAAAGGTTTGTGAATTCAGCCGTTGCGCCCTGTAGACGCTGTAGAAGAGCTAACATCAAGCAGTTCTCGCATTCGTAGATATACTTGTGTGTGTTGTCAGCCTCAAGTAGATTCTTCCTCACATGTTTTCAACTTGTTCAAGCAAATTCCACCTATTTTGCGTAACGACAAGGGTTGCGAAAGTGTAAAGAAAAGCGTCAAGGGCAAGTTGGACCAACAGCAGTATGGATAGCACAAGGACGCGTTCGTCTTGTTTATACGAATATTGGATATAGGGGCGCTCGTACGCGAAGCTTAAAAGCCAAACATATTTACCGAGGCGGTCTGCCAATCGCTTCGTCCGCAGGATATTTGCAGGCTGTCCTTTAACACCGGACCGCATGTCTTTAAAGCATTTGAAAGAACGTCGGATTCAAACAAACGTAAAAGTTGGGAATGGTTCTGTGCACCAAACCTCAAGCTGCTTAGATCGAATTCAATATGGAATTGGAAAAGCGCGTGTGAAGGCACGGACAGCAAAATTTACGAAGAGACGCAAAGTAAATAACAAACCAATTTGTATATCGCGCAAATGCAACGAAAATAAGACCTGTACCTTACTATCATGGGCAAGAACAACAGCGCGCACTATGATAGTTGATAGCATACTTGTGAAGCCATGCGGAAATAGCTTGTCGCACAATAGCATACATTACTATTGTGGGCAAGAACAACTAACAGTGTGTACTATGATAGTTGATAGCATACTTGTGAAGCAATGCGGAAATAGCTTGTCGCACAATAGCAGAAAATATATGGGAAGAAGGACGACGTCATAACTTCGAATCTATTGTTCTGCTTTCAAATATTCAGTGAGTGAGCTGCTCGAAGAACGCTAAGAGCAATATGTATCACTTTTGTTCAAGTAGACAGCGCTGTTGCAAAATCAAAGTTTGTGCACATTTAAAAAGAGTACTTCTTGTGAATCTTTGGACAGTATGCGAAGCTGACTAACAGCGGCAATCGGCTAGCCTGCGGCGTTCACAGTCTACTCTTATCTCATTTTTTTTTCTAGACAGCGTGTATTCACCTACGTTTCAACACGCCAGAAATGTTTTTGAATCAAAACACAAACGACAAAGTCTACCATCGCAAAACAGCATGGGGGCTATGGGAGCCGCCATAGTAAGAGGTTATGAACTAGTTTGGAACAGCTGGGGCTTTTTAGCGTGCATCTAAATCTAAGTAGACGAACCTTTTTTGTATTTCACACCACTGAAATTTGGCTGCCCTGGTCGGGGATCGCACTCGCTACCACATTCACAGCGGCAGAATGTCATAGCAACTGAACCCCCATGTCGAGCAACCATTGTCAAGAGCCTCAATGAAAGATTTACAGAGTAGCTGGGTTAAATAGCAATGATTAAATAAGACGGAGCACAAGAAGCGGCTAAGCTGGGTGCTATATAGTCTAGAGCACTCTATGTACTTACCATCATACTGTATAACACAGGTTCTGCTACGCCGTATAGCTTTAGAATGATACATGGGCGTAACAGGATAAAGAGCGAAGACAATAGGCAAGAAGGCTGCGCATGATGCTTGCTAAACATTTTCACAGAATTCCTTTACAGGTACAACAGAATGTCCGAGACGCCTTTAGCTTCACAAAGGCTGGTAGATTAAAGTTGGACGCAAACTGACAAGTAAAAGCCAAGGGGTAAGCCAAAATAGTCGTTTTAAAGGAAGGAAGGCGGAGTGCCCGCCGCAGCGATATCATGAGCCAAGCAGGCGAGCGGATATTCCACCTCGCACAATATACTATGTATGTTTTTTTCTTTTTCAAACACGTCCCCAGCCTCGCAGCTTGCGGTTGCCAAGGCCTGCGACACTTCTTTCTTGCGATCTGATGGCTAGCACGATGTCTTCCTAACGTTCTTCTCCAGTCCTTAAACGTAGTGCAGACATACAATACAGCAGCCTCCAGCAATTACGGGCGGAAGGTAAACATGTATTGAATTGTTCAAGACGCGATCAGTTCAATGCTTTTTGTAAAGTACGTTATCCTGTGCACATAACTTTCTTGGTTATTGCGTCTTTCAGTTTTCCCTTGTTGTGGTGGTTGTCGTCGTTGCTGAAGAGCTCTTTATCTTCCATGTCACCACTCGACCGACTGCCACTTGCAGTATGCCTCCAGTGTCCAGCCTGACCATTGTTGTAGCGTTAGTATAAGTGAAAATAAATTGAAACTGTGGCGAGCAAGCGCCCAATCAAGACAAAGAATGCGGGCAGTTTCTCTGGTATTCGAACTTTAAACCGCTCTCTTATTTCGCTCACATGCTCAAAGCTACCCCAGCCCACCAAATACATGCTCACACATACCAGACTCATAGCCCCTGTACTCTCTATGCATGGTGGGGTCGTCGAGATTGAGCCGCAGCAAGCTTCGAGGCTTCAAGCACATCGCAGAAAAACTAATACTCTGGGCTGGATACAATGCGCCTTTGTGGAGTTTGCTTTCTCGTGCCTGTGATGCCTTTTAAGACAAGCTGATTTAGTGTTACGTTAGAATGCCTACGTCAAAAGAAATACACAGTACACATCTCATCTCTCCCTCTTTCTGTTTATCCAGCATTCTTTCATTGAAAGTTATTACACGTTCAGTTCTTTTATCGAGGCGTTGTTAAAGCTCGAATGTCACTGGAAGACTCACAGCGGGTGCCCAAACATGGAAAAGGCAGGCATGTGGAATTCTGAAGCTTTTTGTGCGTGCTGTTTGCGTTCTTATGGATGATTAAACTGTCGGCATTCTGATTTCCGCTTTCGATTTCCGAAGCCACCCCTGGGAGGGAGCATGGTGTTTCAAAGCTTCCCTATATTCTAACAATATTCGCTTATAACAATCATCTGCGTATACGCTACACAAACGGAAGGCTGAAAACGTAACATATTTGACACAGCCTGAAATTAAGAAAATTGCGGACGATAGTGTGCAACAGCCATAAGCGCCTGCCCGAATATAGAGAAAACAAAACACGAGTTTCCTAAAGGAGCTATTTCTTCGTTAAAACCAGGCCCGTCGATGCCTGTTATAGGCATTTACCCAGATGTTCCCTTTTAGCCATACGTTCGGGCTGAACTGAAGTTGTTACATCTGGCAAAAAAGGTCCATCCACATGCACATCTGCCCTGTTCGCGTGCGAAAAGTCGCCCTGAAGGAAAGCGCACCGGCGAAACAATTTCTGCCGCTTCCACATTTTAATCCTTTCTCCGGACGCGAGATTATGGCGGAAGAAGGAGGAGGGAGAAGAGAAAGGAAAGGTGTGCAGGTCAGGCCCACGAGCGTCCGGTTTGAGCCCCTACGCGGGGGAAGGCCATTTACCGATGAAAATAAAGAAAAGAGAGGAAGGGCGACCCTGTAATTGTGAACAAAGGTGCGGCGCATCACGCCATCAATCAATCGATTACTGAGGCCAGTCGATTTTTGAAACTGTGGCAAGACCCTCGTTGCTTTGTGAGGGCGACAACATACATCACTCCAAGGGAAAATCTGTCTCGCCAGTTCGTCCCTTCATGCAGAAAGTTTCTATGAGGCTAAACAAAAATATTGGCGCTGGAAAAAGAAAAGGCTCAGTTCAGTGCGATGCAGGACGTAATGCAATACCGAGGTCCCAGGTTTCTGTCTGTAGCCAGTAAATAGTCGAAAAGTTGTATTTTCCCAGAAAAAATAAAGCAGATGTGCCGAAGAAATTTCCTAAAACAACAGTAAATTATGCGTGGCGCCTTGACTTCCTTTTATGAAAGAATTCATTTTTTTTCGCAGGTGGAACTTATTGATTTCTTTTTGTATTGCTGCGCAATACTGCGTCATTACCTTACGAACTCTGAGACACGGCCATGTAAAGCTGCACAAAGAATAGAGCGTTGTCATAATCGCAATCGAAAAGTTCTTCAGCCGCGCGAAAAACACGACACCCGTGCTCTTTCTGTAAGCAACTGCACTGTCAGCACCGTGGTCAAGGAAAGGCTCGTGTCGTAGCCGCAGAGAGGCGCGGCACTGATCTCCGTGGGATCATGCTCCTAGCTTTCGGCGCTCCTCCCTCCTGCTTGGAGTGGAAAAAAAAATCCGGTTTTCGTTTGAGCCTGGCGTGTCTTGTCTACGCTACGCTCCGCGCAAGGCCCCAAAGCCTAAAACCACACACGGGACATAACATGCACACTGCAGTGCACTGGCAACTAAATTGCGTGATTGAAATTCATCCTATTGAATGTGAGCACAGGCCAGAACCTGCCGACCACCGTTAGGCGAAGGCAGCAGTTAACAGGAAGCAGGCGCTAAGAAGCACTGTTGTAGGCGAGACAGCGCGCCTCCGGACTGACAAGATAATCACGTCAAGCTCAGAGGTCACCTCGCGAGGTAAAGCCTCATGACATACTAATCTGAAAGTGCCCCTGGAGGTATTTACGCTTTCTTCGGATACATTACACATACGCTCAAGGACGTGACTACGGGCGCGGAACGCTACAGGAGCGTGGGCCTCGCTACCGGCACCTGCACCTGGGTCCAGCTGGTGCTCAGTGTCGAAATACATGTTCGTTTCTTGATTTATTTGTGAGCGGGAAAGCACAGAGGACTGGTGTCTTAGCAGCTCAATCTGTTCAGAAGTTTTGCTTGCTTTACATCTGCCCTGTTGGCAAGCGAGGCGTAGTCCTGGATTCCCGATCTTTAGATAGTGTTTATCACTTCTGCATATTCCTTTGCAATGAGGATGTCGGAATGCAGTGTTTTATTTAGTTTTCTGTTGTTTTTTTTTTCTTTTCATGCCTATATTCACAGATAAATTAGATTCTAAAGCGATGAATAAGCTGGTAGTGCGCTCTTTCTTTTTCACCATTGATGCGCGGTCTAATTGTCTAATAAGAACCACAGGGCATTAACATTATTTTTCAGGCTGAAGACGCAGGTTTCCTGCAGGACAAAAAACGAGAGAGAATGACTAGCGGGAAAAGAGAAACAGTTCAGATTCTATAATTTAGAAGTCACGCAGAAATATATGTTCGTGAAGCTCGTTATTTAGAGTGGTATCGCTGTCGAGGTTGCTGACAGTGGACGGGTGCGTTGGGCGTTGACGAGTCAGTGTTCGTCGGCCGTTTCTCGGAGGCCTGGGCCACCGCTGGTTCGTGGTGAAGTTGGCGACGCTGTTAGGCACATTTCGTATCAGTGACAGACCTGCGGTGTCCACAGGCAGCCGCTTTCAACCCGTACCTGGTATTCTCCCACGTAACTGGAACTCTGTCACACTATAAAAACCGGCTTGAGTAGTTTTCAGAATGCCAGGCGAAGACTGGCAACACAAGAACTCAGCGGGTCCAGGTCGCACGCCTACTTCCGGTGGGTCAATTATTTGGGCTCGTCGGGCGCCGCAGAAAACAGAGGATACTATTGGAACTAGCAGGTCTATTCCGGGTAGCACCAATTTCAGCCGCATTTGGTATGGCTTGCCGCTGGGCACCGTCTCCTTCTGTTGGCCCGTTTGTTACGTCACTAGGTTCTTCGCCACGCCCTCCTTGGCACATGACAGTTTGAATCATGTGACACAATCGCTGCACACATTGTTGCTCACGTAACGCACATGCGTGGGGGTGGTGGCCGTAGTAGTAAGTATTGGTAAACAGTTGCTTCTTTTTTACCTAAAACAATTTTCTCAAAGCCTACATGATTTACTTGAATCAAGTCCCTCAGATATGAATCATCTGCCAAGGTGGATATAATTCGTAAGGGAAAAAAACAAATTCGTTGTTTAAATAAACCGATTACATTACTGAACACAGCCTTATGTGGGGAAGTTGAACGGCTTCGGTCATAATGTCTAGTCAATGTTTCAGGATTTCAAAATATTTTGAAGATCAAAATATCTGACGTTGAATTATTTGTTATGTTTTCCTGAATAAACACGAGAAGATCGCAGCACAGTGAAGCGTGGCTCACGGTTCAGTCCTCCTGACGTAATAAGGTGGCGAAAAATTACGCTTGACCATACCGCGTAATGAAGTGGCCGGTTTCGCTCCTGCTGCTGCCGCGATTATGCGTCCACTCCAGAGTTGCGCAAAGTGCCAATAAGAATAAGCTCGTCTGAAGAGAGAATGTCTTCGGCTGCTTCATTTTCTGCCCCATTTCTACGTCATAGGGGGGCTGGATAAGGGGCCTCGCTTCATGGTGCCGTGTGCGTAATCGGGTAAATTGAACGAATGATTTGACACAAGTTCTCTCAGTCTATATGGCCATATTTAGATGTCGAAACAGTGACTATGTTTTTAGGACAATCCTTTCCAACGTTTTAACATTCCCATGTGCCGTGAAGATTGTAACTAAGAGGGTAGTAGTTATATTTAGATTAGTCATTGAATGAATTGCTTGAGTTGTTCTTGCAAATGCTGTCAACCTGGGCAGATAATTCCTCTATGATGAATAAATTTGAATAAATATTGTAGGCCTTTTTAAAGTTGTTTGAAGCTAAACAAAAAAAAAATGCAATTCAGAGGCGATATATCAGTAAACGCGAGAGAAATGCTTTCGCATTATGCCCCATCTCTTTGAGGTTTCCGATCAATATATTAAACCGCGTTCACCCCATTTAAAAGGCGTGTTTATGAGCTCACTAGACACACCTACGTCCTGCCTCGTCGAGGACCGAAGCGCTATTGACGGTGGTTCGCAGAAGACCACTGTCAGTGGCGTTATTGGATACAATATATATATATATATATATATATATATATATATATATATATATATATATATATATATATATATATAATGAAGAAAGAAGAGTACGGCGTACGTTGAAATAAGCACAGTATATTGCACTGATGTTTTGGCTGGGTGACCAGCCTTTGTCAAAGACAGAATAACTTTGACAAAGGCTGGTCTACCAGCCGAAACGTCAGTGCAATATACTGTGCTTATTTCAACGTACGTCGCACACTTTTTTCTTCAATTTTCTACCGGGGCCAGCGTGAGTACCTCAAGCCATATATATATATATATATATATATATATATATATATATATATATATATATATATATATATATATATATATATACAGTGAGAGGGAGAGAGATTATCGGTGCTTGCAATGAAAACGCAGAAAATAATAAAGAAACAGGAAATCAAAGTCGACCGAAAGATAGCTTGTCGCCAGTGGGAGCCGAATCCGCAACCTCTGCATTACGCGTACGTTGCACTGCCAATTGTGCTACGGCGACGGCCATCAATTCGTCAAGTAAGTTGGGCATTTATGTTTACTTGATGTAGCACTGGAAGTGTTAGGCAGCGCCAGTCAAAGTTATGGTGGGCGGATGTGAAACATCCTTTTTTTGCCACATGGCATCACGTAACACGCAAACTTAGGAGAGGAGGAACGTTGGTAAAAAGCCCTCGTATGCTACCTAATGACATCAATGCAGCGAGATTCGAGGCCCTCTCTATGAATCAAAGAGAGAAGAAGGCAATCCGAGGGGCTGGAAACCTTGGTATTGGCAGACGCCGCACCGAAAAAAACGTGAATAAAAAAGAATAAGAATGGAAATCCAAGCGAATAGATAGAACCGAGTCTGCCCATACGGTAGAAACAAGTTCCTCTAGCTTCCTAGACAAGCGTAGTCGTCCATGTACACTTGCAGGAACAGCAGCAAAACATGAGTAGAGGTAATCCATAGGCGACACTTCGGAAGACTGCACGTTGAAGTAAACATAACACATAAGCGAGAATGAAGAGTGCAACCATCTGTCTTTTATGCCAAAAACTTCGTTGAAAAGATAACTATAAGATCTATAAAACGTTAATTTCCCTTTATATATATATTCTATCAGAATTACGAGTACAATAAGTTTTCAGCATGTTTCAATTGATGCGCTTGGTTTTTCTTATATTTCTTATTTTCTTATTTTTCTTTAGGCTCAACGAATAAAATGTGTGTGTGTTTGCGTGCACGTGTGCGTGTGTGTGTTTGTGGGCGCGGTTTCCAGATCATCCACTTGTGATTTTGTTATATCGTTACGCTTGTACATTACTATTACTGTGAAAAATAGAAAATTCTTTGCACGCTTTCCCAAGCACCAGGTTAACGTTGCTTTCTTCCACAAGAAACCAACGAAAGACCAAAACACAGGATATAAATGGTAACACTAAAAAGGAACTTCACAAAAGTCTAAACGAGTAGCCATAATGTTTTTAACGACTATGTAGATAAGCCTCAAGAACCGAGCTTTTTCACCCAACGAGAAAGATGTTCATGTAGGCAGAGCCACAAGGAAATGGTATGTTACTATATGCCCTGGGCGGAATTGTTGAAGAAGCAGTAAAGGCACAAGTCATGCTTTTCGATCCCATGTCACCTCATTAGCTCCGAGGATCCTAATATAAGAGTGCTGTTTCGCTATCAAAGTGCAGGACCATGTAGTTTACCTGAGGCCTTTCTTCGGATCGAACGTGGCTCTATACACTTAACCCACGTGTCTCAGTTACGCTGAAGAACGGGAGTGTGCTTTTTTCGTATTGACAGACGCCGCCTTAATTAACGAGGACTTTTTATATCACATATTAGTAACCCCGCAATCATCGTCCCAGTGGGTCTCATCAGGTCCCAGCGGGAAGCGCTGCGTCATCTTGGCCGAAGAAAGCGTTAAGGTGAACGCACGTACCCCTACAAAGAAATCCCTAGAACCGCATAGGAATTTCAACCTGCTTGACTCTCCTCCGTACCGTAGCTCTGCCGTAGCTGCACGAAGAATGAGTGCTGGTGAGCTACGCATGCATGGCTGGACTTCGCAACAAGGCTAATTTCTAGCAGGCCACGCTAGCAGCTATGAGGACACTTTTGTGAAAAGCAGAGACGTCCCTCTTTGTGTCGCTGAATGACTGCGCGATAGCCACTTGTTTGTCCAGTTTGTTATTAGGCAATATCGGCAAAGAACCGTTTGCTCTAAGTAATTCTTGCGCAGGTAGCGCAATCTCTTTCGTCAGCAGGATCTCGGCTAAATGAACTTGACTTTAGTGAAACTATTATTTGCTTAATAGCTTATTGCCATTTACAGTGGACACAATATTCATACAATACAGCTGATCTGGCAGAATTACGCGTACTACGAAAGCAGATATGTAATAAGCCTCAGAGTGTATCACTGAAATGGGTCATGTCAATAAGCACACGAAACGCATCAATATTATGAGAAGTAATGCATTTGTAAAATAAGTAAAGCACAAGTGAGGCAAAAGAAATACGCAGAAGGGATGCACGGAAACGTATTACTCATATTTTATATATAGTACCCTAAAAAAGGATTGCACGCGTTCTTGTTTTCTCTTTTTTCTTTAATATGTGTTGCGATATCTGCAGATTTAGGGGGCTTTACGCACGAATACCAGATATCTGCAGTTTGTGCGATATTTGTTTTGTATTTTATCAATTGCCGTTAATATCATGTAACCTATCGTGTTTTATTCTGTTATTGTTCCTCTTTATAATATGTAAGCCACTTTACTCCACAATGCTACCGCGCTATAGGATATGTCAAATAAATAAATAAATAAATAAATAAATAAATAAATAAACTGCGCGCGAGCTCCGCAGCTTCAAACGAGCAAATCAGACCTACTGTTGCCGATGGTTTCTATGACTTATAGACAATAACGCATTATGATTTAAATAAAACGTAAGTTCTGGATCGACAAAGTTATTCCAACCAGTTACAAATCATGGAATCGGATAAGGTGTTATGCACAAAATTATGGTGGAAAGAATATATTTAAGGACACCTCTCGTGCGCAGTATATCAAGTTCTTGAAAAATTGAACTCATGTGTGCATTATAACAAGAAAGTGTAAGTATACAAATTGCCTCATCGCGTATCTGCCCTAGTGGTGCTAGTTTAGGATACCTAGCCCACATCTGCTTTCGAGTGTATTGGAATAGCAGCTTCACTCAAAATAATTTGTGTAGTGCAGCCTGCATGAGCACAGCGTTTCTACCATGACAAACAGTCCTGCGCTTGCGTATTGCACTTTGGGGGCCATTCCTTACATGGCGCGCACCACTTTTCTTCCCTTTCAATGACCTTGAGTCTCGCTTGCGTTAGCCATCGATCATCGGTCGCACACCGAGCATAATTCATACGGGTTGGTTCAGAATTTCGGCTAGAGTGCACCATCGCTGCTCGCGCATTCCTCGAAATCTAAGTGATGGTGGTCGGTCGTGGACCGATCTCATCGGAAAATAGAGGTATTTGGATTGAAAAAAAAAAGAAAACAACTGCATGATATCGTTTTCTTTTTCTTTTTGTTCCCAGGTATCACTGTGGTGATGCTTGCACATGAACGATATGCCACTGCTCAGGAGCAGCCGGGCGTATATCATCCGAGTAGCATTTGTAAATGAGGTGAATACAGAATGCCATGCATTCGGCCAGCAGTTTTAGGTTAAGCTTCGCGTTATTGTTGATGTTGCTGTTCTTTTCACCTCCAATCGCTCACTCATACTTCGCTCTTCAGCATTCCAAAAATATTGCGCGAGCAAATAGAGGGCAGAAATAATAAACTAAATGAACGGAGGTTAACCAGGACCGAACCCGGTTGGTTATTCTGCACTCGGATGGACAAAGGGGATGAGAAGTTTAAGATAAGCACGCAAACTCAAGCGTTAATGTGTACAGGAGTAGCCTACATAATGTAACTGTTGTGTCGCGCACGTACACGAAGGCCGTCAGGAATCAGGAGCATAAGATTATCCGCGTAAATGAAAATGTCCTTTGCGTGCGCATAATAATACTGGATTAAATTTATTAATGGTTTCACATTTTGTTAGAACCCTGATAACAAGTCTTTAAATCTATTTCCTTTGGCTGTAAGCCATGATGATCAGTAGTCACCGCGCACTAAGCGCACAACTTTTTCTTGGTGCGCCGAGATGTTCGGAGTGTTCTTTCACTTTCCTCGCTCTGGTAAACTCAGCAAGTCTCCTCGCTACCTTTTGTGTGTCCAAGACTTACTAGCGATAGCATTATCGCTTACAAGGCAAGTGAATGAATGAATGAACACATTAATAAATCAAAATGAAATAAGGAGCAATATGAATAAAATATAACTATGGAAAAACAGAGAACACAGAAACAGCAGATGCTAGTCACTGTGCATAGAGACATGCTTATTTCTTTCAGCACATGTTGCTACTAATAAAAAAGCACTTCGTGTGGATAAAGTCTTTTATTTCAGAGTTTGTTAGAAGGTCCTGCAAGCCTCTGAAACTGCTAAGTATTATTACAACAGGCTATGGGGGGTTGTCCAGAGTGCTCAAATTGTGACGTAGCGGCCGTCTTTGCAAGTCCAGGTTCTGACCCAATGTAAGTTTCTTTAAATCTAAACGGTCCTATTCTACCCTCGTGTAGTTTAGTAGCGTCTTACTTTTAAATCTTCTTAAGCTTCTAAAAGGCGACGCCATGAACGCATTGGTGCAGATAGGTAATTTTGCCTGGAAGTAGCGGTGCATCCATAACGATGTGCTCACTGATCTTGTTCTAACCATTACCTTATAACCCTCTCCGCGACAAAACTGAATGTCATGCCAAAGAAAATTCATGGCTCGCATTTGTAAAGTCGTCTTTTCATTTCATAGAATAATGACTAGAGGAATAGCAAAAGATAAGCTGCCGGGATCCAGTATCGCTGTGTCTCTGCATCCTCCTTGATATATTTGAGAAGATATGGAATATTGCTAGCTCACTTGGCATTCGCAAATCATCTCCGAAGAAGGACGATGTTACACCATGAGCGACAACGTATACCACACGGTATCAAGAAGTTTGTATTGAGGGAGAATAGTCGACATTCCTTCACAAACATTTACAAGGGAGAACAAGCGGCCGCATCAGCTCGGACTTCCCAATATGAATCAAGAAAGCTTATAATCAGAAGAGAAGCTGAGGAGTTCTTGCTGCCTTCGCAGATGTCTTCAGAATGGTCGCAATGTGAGCGATAAAACCTGTTTTTATTGTTTCTTTAAGCACTAGAAACCTGGCACTGACACGACATCCACCGAAAAAGAATGCCACGATTTTGCTTTTGTGTTCACTGCTCGTGGATATAAGGGTCATCTTTAATAATATACTGAACTGCGAAACCTTGTTGCTGTACTAAGTGTCTTAAAATAATTTTTAAAGAAGACGTCGGGAACCTGCCTGAGGCACTCTCGTTTTTTTTCCACCCTCCCTAGGCTTCGCCGCATGAACTCCGCCGTTGCGTCTCATTGTTCTCAGACATAGGCCTTTACTCCCAGATAATCATATCAGAGGAATATGTACAAGACGTGCTCGAGGCTGGGGTAAAGCGAAAATTAATGTGCTCAAATATGGCTCAGAATCGGCCCCATATGTGCAGCTTTGACACATTCAAGCATGTTTGCTCCAATGTACAGATAACATCCATTGATACATATTTTTAATGTTTACCGCATCGTAGTACTACTCCTTTCCGGAAATCATTTTTGCTTATTTCATATTCGCACAGTTTTTTTATACAGCACATCACATCAAATAAATGTGTGCAGTATTTCTTCTTGAAGAAGCTGCCTGAAGGGCTTTCAGAACATATCGTGCATAAGTAGCTGCTCATTGAGGCTGACTTGTCCTTATCCATGCGCCTCTAAGCACATTTTCTATTGTGTACTTATTACAGCCTATTACAGCCAAAGAAGATGGCGAGATGCAGGGAGAGAACACTTCAGGCACTTACCAGGGTCCATAGGCGCCTGGCCCCTTCCGTAACCTGGCCCTAGGCCCAGGTTACGGTAGGGGTAAGGGGAGAGCCAGCCAGAAACCTCAAGAAAAAGACTTCCTCCTCCAAATTTATATGACGAGAAGCAAAGCAGGCACACGGGGGGAGGAGGGGAGTTGTTGCTCTTAATAGGGCCTGAAGATTGCTGAAATCAGCAACTCAGTAGCACATCCGCGATGCCTCCAACAAGAAGTTCTCTTTATTAGATTGATAAGAGTAATAGAACTTACCGCACACGTGTTATTTGTTAGAGAAAACATCGAAACTGATTTGGAGATGTTAGCGCGGTTACTTCCGAGAAACTTTTCAGCGTGGTTGTTACGTATGTTTAGTAATTTGTACTTCCTTAGTTGCCGTGAAGTAGCCTTGCTCAATTTTTGGTTCCAATCTGTTCTGTACTTTCTAGGTCTCAAACATACTGTCACGTTGTAGTGACGGTGAAGAACACAGTAGCAAAAACTGTGAATCCCGAAACTAATTCTGTATTGGGCGAGCCTGTGCCGAGAAGACAGGCTGCACTCAAACCACAACGATAGCGGCGAGCACAGTGGACGATCATCGTAATCTGCTCTGCGGGTCAAGCGCGTGGGCTTTTATTCGTAACTCGTCCAGCGTTCCAGAGTATTCGCTGGTGCCCCGTGCAATCCAGAACGTACTACACAATTCGTGTCGCGCATACAATCTGATTACAAAAAGTTCGGTAAGAAACCACACAACAGATAAAATCAATTATAACATTCGAGTAAGTTCCGAACCATGCAGCCGCCTCATGCGCTGAGTGATGACTTCAAGTTTGCGGGGGAAATACAGTCCCCGGAAAAAGGATAAATAAGTGCACTTGTCAGTAAGAACTGAAAGGAATTGAGAAATGCGACGCCAGTAGACTGGTGATAAATACTGAGCCCTAGACACGAAGAATACTAAGCATGACAATTACTGACTCTGAGTCTGAGACGAAGACTAAGGCAGAGAGAAGGCAGGACGATCAGATGTGGCCTCTCTGTTGTGTTGCAGCTGCGTGTTCGGTGTTCACTGGAAAAATCCACTCTTCCCTCGAGCTCAGCTTTACATTGAGGCTTGCACGTAACCGTTCTGCTGGAAGCAATGAGAGAGAAAGACAATAAGAGACGCAGTGATGAGTTGTTTACCATATTAAATGTGTCGTCAGATATTCTGCAGTGGGTGTAGGGGTAAGAGTAGAAATGATTAGGGGAAATCATAAAATGATAAGGAGAGGATCTGCCTGCACAAACACAATAAGAGCAAGTGACAACGACTATGTTTTTTTTATTCGGTCCAGGTGCTTTCCAAAAACAGACAACTGCTTTTAGAGTAACGCGAGTGGATGTCGGCTGTAACCAGGGTCCAAGAATTCTGTTTTCCGTAAGGAGGTGGTTGTCAAATTTGGTGATCGTCGTATAGTGCACGCTCCATTGTGCATTGAGACGAGGACGATGTCACAGACAGTGTGCAGTCGTCTCTCTGCACCCACAAACTTCACATTCCCGACTTCTGCTCCTTCTGATAAGGAAGGAGTAGGCATTAGTGCGTGATACTCAAAGCCATAGACAGCGAATGAGAGTTACCGCCTGACGTGGCAAGCAGTTTGGAAGGAACAGCTTGAAATGCGAATTGATCAGGGAACTTGGTTGAGTTGTAAGGCACTGTGATGTGAAATCTGCCGAATTTTGTTGGGCCTCTGTGTAAGCTCACGTTCAAACGCCTGGAACTTTCCCGCTCCATGAGCTCTTGTTGAGATCAGGACAGCAACGCAATCAACACTGCCACGGGTAGATCTAGCGGTCATCCCTGGTTACCCTGTCGGTGCAGCATTAACTGCTGGCAAGGCCTGCGTTAGCAAGAATTTTTCGCAGCCAGACATGTGCAGTGTCTTGAAAATCTTTCATTTTGCTCAAGTGTTCTAAAGTGCTGGTTGGTGATGGCCACCGGCGGCATCGCAGCAGCGGGCGCACCAAAAAAGTATGCGTTGTGTTTTAGCGGTCTAGGATAGTAAAAGAAGCTGCAGCAGAAGCAGTGGAAAATTTCTTCTTGCAGTGCTCGTCAATAATAATAGTATTCTCGTGCGCACAAAACGGAGAGTGCTTGCCTTCTGACTCATTCGAAAATGGCTAATGAAGATGTTTCTCGCTTGCGTCATTTGCTTACCGTAGTGAGTCTGTAACGTAAGATGTGACGTAAGAATAAGACAGGACTGGATCTCACATTGTTTCGCCTCCTATTCACCATAATAAGTATAAATTAGTCGGTCCAGCGGCAGTTTGTGAAATGAGCTGTGGTTTACTAGGAATAGAACTTAAATCTAAAGAATAAAAAAATAAAGCGGCTATTACGTATAATTTATGCTCTCTGTTTTGGTGATCCAGAGAAAATTTTCTGTGACGTGACTCCCATGAAGCAAGAGGCTAAGGTTTGTTGTCGCATTGTGCCATCTGCGCATCGGTGGAGGCGCAAGTGTATATAAGAACTAAATGCCGCTTAATATGATGCCAAAGATGGCGACGGCAGTAGTACTGACAAGAGGCTAGACTAAACGTGATCTGCGTAGACTGCACATACAAACCTCGTTTGGCTCATAGTAGTATAGACAATAGTCTCGCCAAGGAGTAAGACCAGGGTCCACCCGCGCTGTGCCCATGTGATCCTTCTTGATCGAAAATGGATAGCTGCGTGAGTTGCAGCTACTGTAGTCGGGTTAGGAAGCGCAAACACGACGACATATTCAGAGTTACTTTTACCTAAACTGAACCCCATTACTTCTGCTTACAGTTCTTGACGACTTCGCCGTCCATTAGCCAATGGGCGTGAAGTATTACCCTGAATTCACTCCAGAAGTGCAACTTGCACTGAACGGCGACCTCTGTGAAGGATTCTGTATATGAACGTTAACGTGAAGCTGATAAAACCTGAAAGTGCTCGACGTCGCATTTCCAGCGTCCGTGTGTAACATTATGTATAATATGCCTTTCGCTCCAAAGGACGCATGAGTGTTCACTGCCTGAGCGATTAGTGCGCATCAAAAACTGGAAGTGGACATCGAGCAAACAGTGGCAGACGTTATAAAAGAGGACTTGCGTTACATATAGGAATGAAGCAATCGTAGTTACACCTAAGTATCTGCAATTCGACAGCGGTACGATTAAGTACTCCCCAGCTTAATGTTGCTGACGGCTGTATGTTCGAGCTTATCTCCTGCAAGATCTTCTTGACCTATGAAATGTTGAGCTTAAGAAAAGTGGTCCAGAGAAATTTGCAGGCTATGCTCTCGTCGGTGAGCCGTCTTAGCGTCACTCGACGCGAGATAGCTTTAGAAGATGGTCGAATACGTTCCGTGCTCCTGAGCAAGTTCATCCCCTGCAAGCCCCTTATTGCTAAGAGGTAAAACCTAGGGCCGAAAAAATTCCTTGCTTTTTTACTCTGTTTTACATGTAACAAGTACAGGATAGGAATATAAAAGAGGCCTAGTTAACGATGTACTACTGTTTTCATTCCAGTTTGTCGCTAACAAACTATAAACAAGGAATTCTCACGCCAACCTAATGATTCTGGGGCGCTTTTAAGAGCTGAATTACATAGAATATACATAAACGAAAAGAAAGGGGGTTAACCGAGGGGCCCGATTTTTATTAGTCATATTATGAGAAGCCAACAAACACTGACACCAAGGACAACATAGGGGAAATTACTTGTGCTTAATAAATGAAATAAACAAACGATACATTATTGAAAATGAAAGTGGATGAAAAAACAATTTGCCGCAGGTGGGGAACAATCCCACAACCTTCGATTTGCGAAGCTCTCTCCTCGGTAAGGCCAAATCAAAATGCCCCAAGGGTCTCAACGCGTTGGCTTGCCCGCAGGGAATTCTTGACATGAAGTACCGTGCAGTGGTGTTCAATGGGACATTAACGCTTTCGCATTCACAACTCATAAGAAGCGCATGGGTCTCCTCGGACAATTTTTAGTACACCAAATTTTTGCACATCATATGCGATGTATACGTGTATGATTAAGTTTATGCGTTTTCCAGCAGTATTATTGAAAAGCCAACTGTCCAGAAAAAGATTTTTTTTTCCATGCACAGCCCTAGCTATATATATATATATATATATATATATATATATATATATATATATATATATATATATATATATATATATATATATATATAGATAGATAGATAGATAGATAAACAGCTAAACATAACAATATGCTTAAGGCGTTCAAGAAGGCACAAGTGACGAAACTCAGCTGCATGGGCTCAAAGAAATAGGCGGCCTGTATTTTTGTATCTAAAGGAAGGCGCAGGAGCTGCTGTATAAACGATCGTGTCTCCGTCTTGCCAATATGACAAACTTATTGACTGTTTTCGCGCAGCCATTCGTTCTGCAGAAACGAGATGGCGCTTTCAGCGGCGCTCCGTACGTGGCCTCAGCGACAGCGCACGAATGCGAAGGCACTACCGCTCCTACCTTGCTTCTGCACAATCATATGTCGGAAATGCAACTGAGTTTTCGCTAACGCACTGTGATCCAATCATGCTGGATTGAATCACGTGGATTAAAGACGTGTGCAGTATTTGGCTGCAAAAATAGTGGCTGAAATAGTGACTGAAATAGAAATTAAACGAATATGTGTAGCCAAGTTCGCGGACCGCTGGTGCAACTGTCCTATGCGGCTTTCGCTAAGGATACACAAATTGGCTCACCGGCCGCTCTTGTATCGCTGACCTTCAAAGAAAGGGCGTGAGCCCCGAAACTACTCCCAATGACAAAGGGAGTAGCGCCGCTTCCTATCATAGTAAGTTTTGCGCACAGTACCAACACATCTACCCCGACTAGCACGGAAACTTACGCCAACTCTATCGCCAACATGTGAAGAATAAGTGAATGGGCGCACATTTGAATATATGCACACCATATACGCCTCGCCTTGTATACGCCTATACAACATCGATAGCCCCTGAATGGTCGGAGTTGAATGTTTCGTGACGGTCTACAAGAGTAAGCGATTTGTTAGAGATAATACTTATTTGCTACAAGGTATTACAATGTACCAAATAACTACGCATCAAGCCTTGTGCACAGCAAAAACAAATCTATATCAAAACTGAGCAACCCTGCGAGCGATTAGGCAGGAACTAAAGAAATAGTGACGTCGCCGAGAAAGGTTTGATGAGTCATAAACGTGACGAGACGTTGCTTGACAATGATTGCCAAACAAAGAGCGAAGAACAAAACACACTAATCTTGATTCAATTCATGATCGGAAAGTTTGGATAGCTTAGAAAACAAAATTAGTCCCACTTTTAGAACAAGCACCATATGCGCTGCTCGCGCCGTTTGCACAAAGCTTAATCAGCTCCGAAAGCTTTTTTTCAGGTACCCTGAAGCTGTGGGCAAAGCTTCATGTCGTTCACCCAGTAATTGTCCACGATATCTCCTGAAATCGATATTTGCTAAGCCGCACCGGCGTCATACACATCCATTGTAAACAGGCAGACAACAGAGGTAGTTGAGACAAGCAATGGACATGTCAACATCTGATCAAACATGGCAGTGCCCACGGAATCACTGCGAGAAGGAATCATAAAGGAGTAGAGAACACACTTAGGAGGAAAAGCATTCAACCTTTCTCTTTAGTGCCAGCTGTCCACTAACGACTTAGGAAAAGCTTATAAAAGCCTAATAATTAGGGCCAGTACTCACAAAAAGTTCTTACGCGTAGTAGTGTTCGTAGAGAAAATTCGAGCCAATCTTGATGCTGATAGTGTCAATAGCGAAGGCGACAAGCCAGTGGCCAAATTGCACTTGCAAATAAAAAGTATCTTGAATTCGGACCCGGATGTACAGCTGGGATTGCGTGCCTGTGCTCTCTGTCTCTTTGTCTCGACTTTCTTATTATCTTTGCATTGACCGGATTTTCCATTCTTGTTAACCGACCACCGCGGTAGCTTTGTGGCTATGGCGTTGAGCTACTGAACACGAGTTCGCGGGTTAAATCCCGGCCGCGGCAGCTGCGCATATATGGGAACGAGATGCAAAAAAGAAAAGAAACCTTGATTTACGTGCACGTTAAAGGAACCAAGGTGCTCAAAATTAATAGAGTCTCCCACTAGCTCACGCCTCATAATATGGCCAGTATTCACAAGAAATCACCGCCCAAGCACTCCCTACAGATTGGTAAACAGCGAAGCTGAAACGTGCGGCACTGGACTTTATAACTAGGTAAATCCGAACGGTTCATTAAACGGCGCATCGGTAAGCTGCCGGATCCTCGGTACGCGGTCACCTGCACAAGCCTGTTCTTGTGCGCAAGGTGCAGAAACGGCACGGCGTGGACAAGCTCGTTTTCGGTTCTGCTTGCCGCGTTGCTGATCAAAAGCTGACTGCTCCTCAGTATGACGCATGGCCTACCCACTTCAGAGCCGGAGATAAACTGCTGCGCTCGTGCTTGGCTGCGGCAGAAAGCGACGACGTCACTACTACCATGCGACTAAAAGTGTAGGAGATTTAGAATTACAGAAATCTGAGCTAGTTGGTAAGGATTCATTATGCAAAAGAGAGGTGAGGCGTGCAGACCGGATATTTCGTTACTTTGATGATTACCTGATTTTCTGCAATAGGGAAGAATTCGATTCCGCTGCTACCTCAGTAAGTGAGCAATTTAAACTTTATGGAGGAGGGTGAATGTTTAACAAGGAATTTATTCAGCGATGCGTGATTCAGTTTCTTTACATTTCCTTGGTCTTCGAACAAAATCACGTTTCTTGGCAGTACTCCCCAAGATCTTCGTAGCCGTTGCTAAAGTTTCAATCCACGCATTCCAAAGTAGTAAAAAACGGAACTGCCATGTCGTGCCTTAAGTCCTCTCTCACCAGATCCTGCATGCACAAAATGAGCGCCAGAGTTTCTGCGCAGGTCCGGCGCCTATTAGAAGCAGGTTATCCTAGTGTAGCAGTGGCCACTGTGGCTGAGCACAAAAAGTAGTCGGTTTCGAGGGTGACCGACGTGATTACAGAAACAGTAATAGCAAAAAAAGGCTAGTGGCTATTCCGTACATTCAATTAGTGTCGCACAGCCTTAAAAAAGTTGGCAGTAGATATGATGTTAATGTTGCTTTCACTGCTCCCAATAAGCTAGGTAAGATATGCGCTGCCATACCGAGGAAAAAGGAGCAGGTAAAAGGCAAAAAAAAGAACAGGTAATTGTCCAGTGAAGCACAATAAGAACAACAGTTTTACTGACTGTCGTATGGGTGTGGTTTATAAAATTCCCCTTAGCAGTGACCAGTTCTACGTAGGGCAAACGGGACGGTGTATCAATCAGAGGCTAATGAAACATATAAGGTCGTTAACCAATGGATCGCCTTCTAATGTTTCCCTACATTGCCAAGATTGTAGCTGCACGCCAGAGTTAGATGAATGCGCGATATTGTACAGGCATAAGAATGAAGATACGCGTCTTATGGTAGAGGCATGGAATATATATAATGGGGGAAGTGCGTGCGTGAGTCAGCCTTCGGTTACTTTACATAAGGAAGATATTAAGTGCCTTAACAGTTATCTCTCACGTAGACCGGTACATGTACCCGACTGACACGTGGCTTTCCTGAGCTTGCGCAGATGAGTTTTGTGTCTTCTTTCTTTTTTCGCCTCAGTGCTCCCTTCCGTTGATAGTCGGCGTTCGTGTTGTCCACTTCTCTGCTCTTGTGTCCTGTCTGCACGCTTCACCTCTCTTTTGCGTAGCAAAATTGTAAGAGATGATTCACGGTTGAAACGACCTGACAGAGTGGAAATGAGGCAAAGCGAATCTTTTTTCTTTATTCCTTTCTTCACAGCGCAGTTGACGGTACTGGGCTGATAGCGGCTCCTTGTTCATACAGCCATGTGTTTGTTTGCGCACCCTGGTGTTTCGGTGCGGTGTGTATGCCGCCAGCCTTTGAATATCGGTTCCGGAATCTGAGGTCAGGGTTGAAAACGCGAAGAAATGGAGGCTATATTGTTTTTTTGTGTAAGGACCAACGCTTGGAAACGCTCGATAAAACTGACTTAATGCACGCCCTGAGTGATGGCAGAGAGGCTCTTTGTAATTGCGTCGACCGGCGAAAGCATCGCAAGCGGCGTTGAAAACCGAGCGCTTCTCGTTGGGTAATAAAGCGCTTCGCAAACTCACTTCACTGCCCCACATGAAATAACGCACGCGTACCGCCACGGATTGGACGGAGCACTCGCCACGATCGCAGCTGGGCAAGCGCATTAGCGAAAGAGATGCCGGCCCAGAGAAAAACACCCGCTACGCAATTCGCAGGACTGGGTCGAAGCACCGCTCCAACTAGTGGAGCGTCTGCTCGGCGACGATAATTGTAACTGCGTGCTGTGCTTGTAAATTTGTAAACCGCTTGCTTTACTTAACTCATTGGAACGTTCGAGTTCTAACTAAGTGCACTCCGGCCATTTCTGCAACGTCGCAGTATACGCCGGCCTAGGCACGCTAATTTCGTGTGCAACTGATTCATTATTTCCCGTTCCACCAAACTGCGACCTTCTCTATTTCTTTCTTCTATTTCTTGACTTAGCACTTCGTGTCGGATAGAGTATGAAGCAGCATATGAAGACGATGACCTTTCAGGATGATCGGCGATGTTTTCAAGCCCCATGTTTGTAGTCACCGAAAGCTTGGTAAAATTATAGCTCCACTTGACATAAAGGGTGCTTTGAATTTTGTCCGAACGGAAATGATACAAATGCTTTAGGGACAGTTCCCAAATGCGGTTCATGAATACATTTTTGCCGCTGCGCTGCTATGTTTGAAGAAGCTTACGTTTGTTTACCTTTTTTTCGGGAATTCGCAATACAGTAACTTAGGAAATACTCTGGACGTAGCTGCGGCGTGTGTAAATTTGCGTGTGTATGTGTGTGTGTGCGTGCGTGCCTGCGTGTGTATGCGTGCGTGCGTGCATGCGTCTGGGTTTGTGCATGCGTGTGTATGTGTGAGCGTATGTGTGTTTATTTATACGCGTGCGCGTCTGTGTATGTGTGCACCGTGCTTGTGCAGTATTTCGCGTTGTGGCCCCTACGCATAGCAGAACTGAACGCATAATCTTCAAAACCTCTTATACTAAAACTGTTTTTGAAAACGGACGATAGGAAATCGCGGTAACTATGCACGTATTATTAGCGAAGGTGGATGGTAAATGATAAACAACACTTGCGAAAAAAAGATATTGTGAATTCGGCGCCTGATTACTACTACCTACTCAGACGAAACCTAAATTTTTGCGACATTAAGACGATAATGAACCCTCGCCGACTAACAAATTATTCGAAGCAAAAGTACGTTGTTGGATGCTTTTGTTTATTTAGGTTTTAACCACTGGTTCTGACTACTGCCATCTGTAATACTACTGTTAGTGGAAATGGGAGTAGAATGAAGGGCACGAAGCCGAAAATACGCGATGAATTCTGCCTTCGATTAAGAAAGAAAAAAAATTCCAGCAAGAAAAAAAAATACTCTTTTACTTCGTGCCGTATCTACACCAGCGGACATGAATCCTTTATGGAAGTGGGAGTAAGCACTTAGTGTAAAGCTCAGCAGTCTGGGTGCATATATACAAGATATGTGAAGTAACAAACAGCATACTTTTCATTCGACAACAACTAGGGGTTTATGAGAGGAGACAATTTATATGCACCCGACTGTAGCACGAAGATAGGAAAAAAAAATAAATTATGGGGTTTTACGTGCCAAAACCACTTTGTGATTATGCGGCACGCCGTAGTGGAGGACCCCGGAAACTTCGACCCCCTGCGGATCTTTAACGTGCACCTACATCTAAGTATACACGGGTGTTTTCGCATTTCGCCCCCATCGAAATGCGGCCGCCGTGGCCGGGGTTCGATCCCGCGACCTCGTGTTCAGCAGCCCAACACCATAGCCACTGAGCAACCACGGCGGGTGAAGATAGGAAACATACACGGGTTTCACAGAAAGAAAAGTTGTTCACTTCTTTCTAGAAACCCAGTTTGTTTTCTTTTATAGCTTCGTACTACTACAGGGTGGGTGGCAATTTTTTTTAAGACCTTTCCTCCGCTTTGAGGGCTTGCGCAGAACTCATTCGCCATATTCGTTGTTCCAGTGACTTGATTTTTCGACGAATTCGCCATCGCACTGCGATCGGTTACCTCCCTGTCAGCTCAAGTGGTAGAGAGACCAATGTGAAAAGGCGTTAGTCCCGGGTTTTAATCCCGAACGACGACGAACTTTTTTCAACTTTCCTCCACCTTGTGGGCTTCCGCAGTATTGTTCTTCCGATAAAACGTGTGCGTAGTTTCTCGATTTTTTTAAAGCCTGTGAAGTGTTGGCAAATAAAGTAGTTATGCTTTGAGATACATACCACGTGCACTTCCCTTAACGCGAATATACCTGCACGAATTTTTGTGTGAAGCGGCGCAACTTCACGTTGATGCTTCTTTCAGAAGATTCTCACAATTGTTTAAAAGGCCGCTGATATATCGCATTAAAATAATTATTTTGTAAGAGCTATCAGATACACAAGAACTGTTGACTTTAAGGAATGAGTTGCCAATACATCCAATTAGATTTTGCATGCATTGCAATAACACAATGTTATTGCTTTTGTGACTTGTATAGAGGACGGCGACGCAGTGCTTCTTATGTGGAACACAACCTGCCTGTGTCTGCTTTTCTGGATTTTTCGCTGCTGTCATGGTATCTGCCACCCCACATCTCGCGGTGATGGACATGCAACGTGCGGCTCCGGTTCGCCAGCGGGAATCACCTCGAGGAAGCGAGGAAATACATCTAGTGACAACGAGGACACTCCGCTGTACTCCGCATCAGCTGAAAAGTCATCGCAAGACGGTCTTGAACCTGTCTTGCGCCACAAATCGAAGCGAAGGAGCGTCAATGCATCTTGGTAGTCAAGTACGTTCACCGTAAAAAATGCGCCTCAAGAGTGTCATCATACCATCCTGTTTGTGCCACAGAACTTGATTGAGAATCTGTGCGTCCTCAACAGGCAAGCACTGCCCTTGTTTCTTGAAAACACTGTTCCAAACGAGATCAACGACGTGCGGCTATACGCTCGGAGAAACATCTTGGCCATCGACGTGATGACCTGGAGTGCGCTCATCCCTCTGCAGTGTGTGAGGCAACTGGCCAACATAAGGGTTTGATCCATTGTCCCAGCGGATGGTGCCACCATTGCAAGAGTCATTTATGACACTGACATTGAGATCCCCGATGCAGACTTTCCAGTGCTCATAAAAACAGCGAGTGAGAACAATGTTATTTTCCACGCCGGCCGTCTTGGTAAGACACGTTGTGCGAAATTAATATTCAAGGGTGACTGCCTCCCCCCTCCCCCCCCCCACGCGAAGTTTGGCCGACTCCGCCACCCGGTTCGACCGTTTGTTCCAAAACCACTGCAATGTTATAACTTCCAGAGGATCGGCTATGTGAAGGGCGTGTGCACAAATTCTGTCATGTGGCTCCGATGCGCCGAGCCCCACTCAGAACAAAATTGTAGTGCGACTGTTTTGAAGTGCTCTAACTGTCAAGGCACTCACATAAACTCACGTAAACGACGTCGCCGTAGACGGTCCTCACGTAGGAGTCCGACTGTTCCAAAAAATGCGTTACCTGTTCAAATAATTCTGTCACCTGCAGTTCCCAGCGTAGCAAACGCTGACGCTGGACGGCAGAAAGCCCCGAAACGCCTTTCTTCAACTGAATGGCCATCGGTTCCAAGAAGACGACCTATAACAGAGCAAAAGCAGGCGCCGCATCCAGTACAGCAAGTTGCTACATCGGATGAAGTACGACGTGCAGATTTGCAAGTGGCATCGCTACTGCGATCCTTAACAAATGCCATTCGCGTGTTGTTGAACAACATGCACACAACGTCAGCCAGGAGTGCTCTGCAAGTACTGGGCACAATTACTCAGGTGCTGGCAGCCCTTGAGTAAACCATGGCTCACCAGCAACTATTCGGGAGGAAGTCCGAAAAGCAGCAATTGTCGAGTGGAACGCCCAGGGACTCCGATCGCGCATCGCCGATTTCCGACGATTCGTGTACTTCAACAAGTTTCCCATAATCATCATCTGCGAGCCGAACTAACCGAACTCGATCAGGGTATCCGGCTAAGAATCATTTATGTCGTCAACTATTCGTGACTACAGCTAGATTATGGGGTTTATTCGCCGTGACCTCACTTACATTATTCAGCCTGTACCACCTCATGCCGATAACCAATACGTGTGCTAAACAGTAAAGAAGAAAATACTTCACGTCACTGCAATGGGTGCCTACATATCATCAAGTGTATTTGATTGCTCCTGCTCCAGGAATTATCGTCGGGGACTTCAGCGCAACGAAAATCAACGCGAAATGCAGATTCTTGTCATCTTTCATGGTTGACCGCGAACTATGGGTTTTAAATGACGGCAGTCCGACATTTCTACGTGGCTCCACATGCAGCAGCTGTCTTAGCCTTCGTCTCACGACGCCTCGTCAGGCGTACTAGATGATTTATGGACATAGAAATGCACGGGAGTGACAATATTCCGACGTATGTCAAAATCAGAGGACTTTCTTCTTCCAACTCAAATGTCACAATCCAAAAAGAGTACTGGCCCAAATTCGAGTCGGACCTCTGTCAGGTGTAATTTACTACATAATTTGGATGGCAGTCAAGAGCACACTGAAAAGGCCATACGCGTACTCCAATGTGCTCTAGGAAATTCACTGAATTTCATATAGAATTACGGCGACTTCGAGCAATCCGGCGACGTGCCTAACGTAAATACCGACGCACGAAGTCAATGGACGATCCACGGACTGCTAGACGCTTACAAAGTAAGATGTAGCGCGGGTTAGATAAATTGGATTCACAACGCTGGACTACTTCCTGTGAATCGTTAGACTGCTGTAAGCCCCTATCGTATTTATAGAATGCGGTGCGATGGCTTAGGACACCACCCGCACAGCGGTCTCCATTCAAGGCTCTGGCCCTCTTCCAACAATGAAGATATATTGATGCCACAGAAGACCGGAATATGCCACAGATGCCAGAATATCCGGGCAACTCACAGCCTCGTAACAGCTTATCACAATCAATTAGCTTCCCGTCACCACGTGACCCCACACGAATCTACTATTTTCCATCCATGAACTTAAGGCGGCGCAACCTTTGTGCAGCCGTACGTCTTCAGCAGGACCTGACGGAATTTCTTATTGAGGTCTGTGTAATCTGGGTGAGCGGGCGAGGAATGTTCTAGTTGAAATATATAATGAATCCTGGCTAAGTGGCATACTTCCCCCAAGCTGGAAAACTAGTTGCGTAGTCCCACTATTGAAGCCTGGCAAGTCTGCGTTGGAGGATTCATCGTATCGCCCGATTGCATTGGCGAGCGGCGGGAGCAAAGTGATGGAAAGCGTGATTCTCAGGCGCCAGGAGTGGTACTTGGAATACCAGAACGTATACCCAGATGCCATGGCAGGCTTCCGACGTGGCCGCTCATAGATTGATAACGTCGTCATCCTGGTTACCTACGTTCAGCACCAAAAAGGATGTAAACAACTCTGCGCTTCTTTGTTCCTCGACATCAAGTGGGCGTACGACGACATCACACATGAAGCCATCCTCGCCGCTCTAAACAGGGTGGTCCTCGGTGGTCGGATGTTTAGATGGATGTATAACTCTCTCTCTATGCAATCTTCCTTGGGAGCACCGAGGACGGCCACACTCCTATACAACGCTGTGGCATCCCCCAGGGCGGCGTACTGAGCTCTACGTTGTTTAACCTGACGCTGATTGGTCTTCTTGATCACCTTCCCAACACAGTTAAATTATCAATGTACGCGGACAACATATGCCTTTGGGTATCCGGAGTGACATGCTTACAGCCACGCGCAGGGCTCCAGTACGCAGACTACACTCTTCCTCCGCGATGAAGGCCTGGAGTTTTCATCGGATAAATGTGCGCATGTGGCATTTACGCGTTGGCTCATGACGCACTACAGTATATTAATCAATGGGCAGATGATACCATTTGTATGGCCTTACAAATTCTTGGGCGTCATAATTGACAGCGACATCTCCTGCAGCCCCCATGTATTGCCGACGAAGAAGCGAATGACAGGCATCTGCCACCTTCTCACGTTATTCACTGGAAATACCTGAGGAATGTCCGCAAGCGCTATGCTGCAACTATATAGGGTACCTCTTCTAGGCTTTTTGGGGTACAGCATGCCAGTATTAACTAACGCGAGTAAAACAAGCCTACGTACTATTCAAAGCGTTCAGGATGAGGTGCTCAGAACTTCTCTACGTCTTCCTCGAAGTCCGTCAACGGCGGCGACTATTACAATCGCCAGAGGCCCTCCTTCATCATCAAGACCCACATTACAGCTGAAGCACATAAGGCACCTTACCCGCACTGCTTGGTGCCATTTAGCCTCTCTACCAGCGGAGAGATGACGTGCCTCGTTCTGCTGAACGGTATCCGCACATCGTGAGGCTATACCATCTTCTTTCATACCTGCCGCGAGACCTTTGACTCCTCCTTTGTGCCTCATTCAACCAAAGATCAACGTGACAACAACTGGTGTCCGAAAAAAGGCAGATACGTCAACAGCGGCTCTTAAACAGCTTACCTTACTCCTGTTAAATGAGAAGTAGCCGTATTACACCCACATGCACACTGACGGCGCCGCCTGCCGAAGAACTCTACCGCAGCTGTCGTCATTCTAGCAAACGCCGCCACTATCAAGTTGAAAACATCTCACTTGACAACGTTGACGGCAGCAGAACTCATAGCGCTTCGAGTAGCACAACACTTTATTAATGACAAACCAACACACAAATTGTCAATTTTCTCTGACTCGAAGACACCACTGCAGTGTTTATTGTCAGCCTTACGGCGCTGCCGCACGTGCAGTTGGTACTTCAAATCACAGAAGACATACAGCACCTGACTCAGAAACGAATGAAATAATTTTTCAGTGGCTACCAAGTCACTGTGCTATCATCGGCAATGAAAGTGCCGATCAAGCTGCTCGTTCGGCTCATGTAGAGAACAACCACCTATCGATCCCGCTCTCTAGGACAAAAACTGCAAGGATGCTCCGCCTACTCGCACGCCAATGCACTACATCAGAAGAAAGAACCACATTTTATGCACGCCCGTTTATACACCCTGGATCCAACTCCGACTTCCACCAAGACTTCCCCGAAGAGACGCAACCCTTTTGTGTAGGCTATGGTTGGGCGTCGCCTTTACCCATGCCTACGCGTTCCGCATCGGGATGGCCAACACCGCAGCATGTGGTGATTACGGCGACGTGGAAACGATTGATCATGTTCTTTGGCAGTGCTCGCAGTACACTGTGCAGAGACAATCGCTTTCGGTCGTGCTCAACCAGTTGGACGACCAGCCTCTGTCGGAAGAAAGAATTCTGCGACATCGACGCGACTTAACATCGCATCAGAAGACAATCAGATCAGGCTCTTCGTCGTATTTACAGCCCTTATATCCCCCCCACTAGTGCATGGTAACCAACCAGAAACCCGCCTCTGGCTACTCTCCCTGTCTTTCCTCTCTCTCTCTCTCTCTCTCTCTCTCTCTCTCTCTCTCTCTCTCTCTCTCTTATTCTTGAGCTATAAACGTGAGTACACCATTGCTTAAGTTGATCACGATATTGTCTTTTTTTGTTATGTTTCGGTGGCAGCGTCAAAGCAGAAAACATACATTGTATGGTGTCTGGGATAGGGAGAATAGAAAAAGAAAGAGCGTATATAGCCAGACGGAAGATTGTGTTATCCTCCTCGAACCTCGGGTACCAAAACCGCCGACGCAGTTTGTTACATGACGGGAGCAATAAAACGATGTTGATGTGACCGTAGTGAAAGCAGGCTTTTTTTTTCTTTTGCGTACAATAAAATCTGGCAGCCCCGAATTTGGCAAATAGCCTGTGCAGTATTTCTGGCTCAGTGCTCTAAGGCGGTGTCTACAGTGAAGCGGCTCACACTGCCTCCACCAGTGGGCATATATATATATATACACGAAGAAAATATCAAGTTTGACCGAGCAGAGCGAATTCTGCACGGGCTGTACAATTCTTCGAACCTCGATCGTCGTCGCTTCCCCTAAAGGAGCTAAGCGGAACACTGCGTCATCTGCGAGCTTAGAAGGAGAAGCAGCTTGAATTGAAGCCAGGTCACAGTTATATTTTGAACTGTTTCATAGTGTATTGACGCAGCGTTGCCGTAGAAAGAGAATGCAAGCGAAGGCGAGTCAAAGCGGGCCCTCCATCACGAAAAATGAGTAACAGCGGTGAGTAGTAGGGGACTAGGGATGGCACGACGATTCAACTCTTCGCCGGAGAGCAAACAGAGCTTCTTTTGTGTTCACAAGAGAGCCGTCCGCAATCATGACGTCTCTGGAACGAGAGCAGCGAAGGCGATGGCTTTGTGGCGCCACTGTTTTCGAAACCTTGCCTTTCAATCAGCTTCGTGGCATAAGCGTTCCGAAAACCCCACCAAGCGAATTATAACGCGTTTCTGTCACTTGTTTCCAAGTCATAATTCCCCTTTCCCTATCTACGATTCCACTGCATAATTTTCGAGTGAGTGTCTGTATTTTGCCGTAGTCCGCGCCAATCGTGTCCTCTTTCTTTCCACACCTCGAAACCTTTCGAGCCTCGCGCGATGCACTGTATTTCTTTACTGATGCTAAACACGTGACTGTGCCTTCTCAGCACCATGCCGCGGTGGACAGTTGCATATCTTTAAGCGAAGCATTCTTCGTTTTTTTCCTTGTATTTTGTGGATGCTGGCTGCTGCTCTCTTACCAACTGACGCAAACTCTTTATCCACAACACGCTACAACGCCAGCGGCCTACCAACCATTTTTCATTCATTTCATCTGGAAGCTTTCTGTTGGTGTTAGTAATAACTCAACTTCTTTCCGGATATCATCAATACCTTGACCCATTTCCATGCAGAGGGATGCAGAGGGATCCTACACCATTAGGGAAAGAAAGAGATGGACGCTACCACTCTCCCGTACAAATTATAAATCGATTCGGTTAACCAATAGCGTCCCATCCTTGTTAAATAAACTACATAAGAACGGTGTCAGGATAATTGACATTACTAGGAAAACAATACGAGACTTCCTGATTCAAACCTCTTTAATTAGGTGGTTTTACGTTTTGATAACATTTTCGCATATAGGATGTAACCTGCAAAACATTTATAGACATCTTTATTTGCTATCTGTGCTTTAATATGTTAATAGAATGTCATATGATAATTTTTTCAGCAACTGAATATAATTATGTATATCTGTTATTTGCTGTATATTCATATATGTCAACTGTACTGAATAAACACACTACTTTGTATCACTGATTGTACATTTCGCCTTACACATTCTCACTTATACATTCGTACATTGCACATACTAAAGTGTACAAACTTTATTCTGTTATGTCCCTGTTGTCCCCGGCCACGGCGGCCGCATTTCGATGGGGGCGAAATGCGAAAACACCCGTGTGCTTAGATTTAGGTGCACGTTAAAGAACCCCAGGTGGTCAAAATTTCCGGAGTCCTCCACTACGGCGTGCCTCATAATCAGAAAGTGGTTTTGGCACGTAAAACCCCAAATATTATTATTATTGTCCCTGTTGTCATGAATGCGGGCAAGATCCTGCGAAAAGACCATGCAAGACCCTGCAAAAAAGCAGCTTTTAGTTCTCGTCCCAGCGTTTGTATATTGTAAATGAATGAATCCGAAAATAAAGATTGAAAGAGTGTGGATGAAAACGAAACGACACGAAGCAGCAGACTGCCTAATCTAAGCACATGATTCATGACCAGTACTTACTGTGGGTATGCGCCTCGACCTCTCTGGTCAAAAACCACAACGAGTGCAAATCGAGACATGTACGTCATCTCCTTCGATTCTCGCATTGTCGGAGACGTGGCCGTAGCAAGACGACACTATTGGGCTTCACCAGAGCTTTTAACTTCGACCTACGAACACCAAATACCTTAATGTTACTCGCTTACTTGGAAGACGTCTTCAGTGTGCGTTTCCTCGGCTGCCAATTTAGCGAGTCGTCAGTCATCACCACCCAAGGCAACAACTCGTGGTTCGATCTACAACACATTCGCCATAGTGATCGACGATTTGAAGGCTTAGTGTTAAACACCCGCATTTCGGACGCGGTGCAAAGGACCAACAGGCAAGTTGGTCTTATCTAATAAATTGAATGCACATTTGTGTCGTTTTGAAACAGAATTACGCCCCGCACCTACATTTACATTAACATTGCACTGCGTTGGCGTCATTAGTGTTAATTAGTCTTAACAACGTTCTACACTTGCCTTCCTTTTATTGAATAAAAATAAACGATAGAGAAATTTGTGTCATTAGCGTTACTTTCGGAAAAGCTTCGCTTTAGTATCTTCGCGCAAATCAAAGAAAGAGTAGCCACGAAATCAGGCTGAACTACGTACCCTAGCTGCGCTGCAAAAACTGTATAACTGGACGTTTTGAAGGTGCAGAGAAAGCGAAGGGCCACTAAAGGAACTATAGTCATGTCCAGTAACCTAAAGAGCAACACAAAAGGCTCCAGGCGACGGGAGACGGAAGATGAGAGATGAGGGTTAGTGCTTCGTGTGCCGAAGAAGAGGAGCGTTACCGTGAAAATAACGGGGAGCAGACGCCATGCGACTACGCGTTCTCAGAAAGAGACGAAATGCCACTCCTCCTTCCGTCCAGAGTGCCGAAGAAAATATGTCGCGTGTCGGCACCTCCGCTGAGCCGCGGACATAAGATCTTAATGGCATGTCATAAAGCTTTTTGTGGTAGAGCGCATTCTTGGGGCCGTTACTCGCTTCTATATACCAGGGCGCGGTTGTTTCTTTCAATGAGCACAGAACACAGGAACGGTGAGCGGCTGCTCTGTGGTGGATTTATTTTACCTTTTAAGACGATAAAAGCAAGCATCGATTGCGACAGAAGGTGAATTAATGTGTAAAGTAAATCAAAACAGCTAAATCTAACACCAGCCTCTCAAGAAGCACGCTATGAATTCCAACATATTTATTTTGCTCTGTCTGGGCTCGAATAAAAATGACACCGGCACAGCTTGAAGAGGTGCATTTTACAGATGTGTGCAAAGACTCATAGACTGCTGGCTCAGAAAGGCGTTGATAGTCTTCGATGTTATTTTCACCACTGTTCATCAAATCATCCCTTTATGTTACACAAGAATGATTTGCGTCAGAATAAAATGAGAAAGC
The DNA here is from genome assembly GCF_050947875.1 of Dermacentor variabilis. Classification (NCBI taxonomy): domain Eukaryota; kingdom Metazoa; phylum Arthropoda; class Arachnida; order Ixodida; family Ixodidae; genus Dermacentor; species Dermacentor variabilis. Next base: position 68,181,128 of record NC_134569.1, on the reverse strand, counting down.
ATAATTAAATCATAAATAATTAAAGCAAGCCACACCAGACATTTTCGTGGCGGCAGGTGGTTTCTACAGAAATGGCGCTATAACTCCATATGCCAAGGTATCCGACTACCAAGGTGTCCGACCGACTATAAAAGGCATCTGACAAAGTACGAACCTTACAGAGATGAACTATCAGCGAGACACCCAATGCGGTTCGAGCGGCAATGCCCGTCAAACACGTGACTTGCAGGTAAAGACAATAAGAAAAGGACACGAAGTTTGTAATTACTTGGTTCCCTTAGTTGAATTACTGCTATCAGTGCACCACACGTTGATGCTTTCTTCGTGATGATTCTTCTTACCCACTCACACTATACTAAGTGCGCTCCCAAACGACTGAAAAAAATTGTGGGTTTTACGTGCCAAAACCACTTTCTTATTATGAGGCACGCCGTAGTTGGAGACTCCAGAAGTTTGGACCACCTGGGGTTCTTTAACGTGCACGTAAATCTAAGTACACTGGTGTTTTCGCATTTCTCCCCCATCGAAATACGGCCGCCGTGGCCGGGATTCGATCCCGCGACCTCGTGCTTAGCAGCCCAACGCCATAGCTACTAAGCAATCACGGAGGTCTCGCAACGACTGAGTGTCTCGGCTTCTCTGCACATGTGCCAACAAATTCTGCTCACCTGTTGTGAAATGGTATTGCTACCTCGTTCTATGAATTGTATGTCCCATTTCTGACAGCGACAACGACGGCAATGAAAGCATTACACAATGACAATGACAATGGCAATGACAATGACAGCATTACAACGACGTTTCCAAAAGTCATTTACATCTCGAAAGACATTATCCTGCTGCATAGTTACATGCTTGCGGGTCTCATATTTTCCTGGAATTTCCGTTCAGATACTCTGTGAGTTGCTACGAGATCTCCGAGGTGCGCATTTTGCGCATCACATATAGGCTCTCCTAAAGTATTGTAAATTTCTTTCAGGGGTTTTGCCGCAATTTTAAAACAACCTAAAGTGTCTACGATGACTAGCCTGTATTCGTAAATTCCAAGTTGAATGTTTTCTGTACGTCTGTCGTACTTTGACACCTTCTGTAGACTTTAAATATGATGACAGGAACTGCTTTTCCTTTTTTGCCTTGTGTAAAGTTTTGTTCCTGCCCTATTTTCTCACAATATCTTGTTTGGTGTCATGGTAATTGCTTATTTAAACCCTTAAAGTCGTTGGAGACTGCTCGCATGGGTCGGGCACTTCTTAGGCACTTCTTAGGTGGTTCTTAGGCGACAAATATACTAATACCGGCTGATGCTGTAAGTCAAAAAACTGCATAATTGTTGTACTTTGCACGCTTGTCTACGCATGTTTTCTACAGCAAACGTGTTCAAGTAATATTTACTGCATTTCTCTCAGTTTCAGTTCAGTGAGTCAAGAGCACACCAAACACGTGCTCATGTATGTCAACTGCTGCGCTTGTTTCGGGTGCACCGATATATGATAAAGTGATCTGCAGCCACGCACGTAGAAGTGCATGTCGGAGGATGACCCAGACTCCGACTCAACCATGAAATAGAGGCTAAAACATAGGAAAGTGGTAAGGTATATGAAGAAGCATCGGTGGGCAGGTTTAGCAAAACAGACCGAGGGTAGACCTTGCAAGCCGTTCCAGTCACGTTCCAGGGAGCATGAGCTTCAGAATGGATTTGAAAGCTTACGGAAGTAGCTGATATTTAGGATGTGATTATTAGCCGGAATAGTATTGGGCGGGCAGCTCATGTACTTTATAGAAAAGAGGGCCGGTTGTCTATCGTAGTAACACAAGCTATCGAAGTCGAGTATGACACAACGTTAGCTGATGTTATGAAATGGCCTAATTTTATTGAATAATTAACATCGCATTGAGACATATCAGACACAAGCAAAATAAAATAAACAGACTTTACCGTTACCTTTACCGCTGAGCTAAATTTTTCAGCCTGCTCTAGTAATGTAAAAAAAATAGCTTTGATAAAGTTTGCCGGTACATTTACATAAACATCTCGAATGTAAGTCTCAACAAAACCAAAGAGACGGCAACGTGACTGCCCGTTGTTGTGGACCATATTATACACAGAAGTAAGGGAGCTAAGATATTCGCAGTGTACAAAAAACACATATCGAAACAGAATATGTAAGGCACAGTCATTATAATTGCAGAGCTTTTTTTCCTCGGGGACTATTCAGTGTGGCTATGCTGGACGCCGAGCTTCCGGCGAGATATAAGTACGACCACTTTGTGCGTCCTTGGGCCGTATAACGTAAAACTATTCCAATATGTTTCTATTCCAATACCCTGACGTCAAATTTGCGTAACCGCTGACGTAAGCATCGGGCGGTCACCCGCAGGGTTGTCTGAACAAACCAATTAAATGCTCCCCTCGCTCATAGGAAGTAACTTTTGTTTGCTTGAAAAACGAATAACATTGCCTGCACTGAGCGGCTTGTCTTGTCTAATTGGCTCACAAGAGGCGAGGAGCATGCTCAAGTGGAGAGGGATTCGATGATGGGGCCGAGCCACTGCGCTGAATATCGATTACTGGATGAAGAGGATGGCGCTGGCGTCTGCGATTGGTCCACTTTCTCTTACTTCGCTTGCGATGACTCGTCGACAATCGCGGCGGCATGAAACGGAAGCTTAAAGATGACGCGAAAACGGATCCTCAGCAAAGAAGAGTTGGCAGAACGAGGTCATAAACGTGCCGAAAGTTCTCGAAAACGTTACATGGCCACGCAACAAGTTTTATTACACGCAAATAAACCCATGCTCTCCGGCAGGGGCGAGTAGCCAGTGCCGGAGCGATCGGCGGCAGCCATCTTTTATTCCTTTCGGAACGGGGCAGCCTGCGGCTATTCAGAAGAAAATTCAGTTTTGTTCGGCATATGAATGCATCTTTAAGGCGTACACGTAACTTTGACGCGGTAAGTTCTTGCGGTTTTGAGACGTGGCGTGAGAGGCAGGTGAGGTGGGTGCAGCCCGAAAGCTTTTGAGCAATAGCCGAGGGCTAATGGCAAAAAGGCGTCGAATCACAAATAACTATTTTTGTTTTTTTTTCGGTCAAGTTATGCATAACCAGTGTGTACACGTCATATCTGATGGGGAGCTGTCGTGGTTTTTGTGACGTCGAGTGACAGACAGGTGAAGTGGGGGTGGCCTAAAAAGTTTTTCACCAGTCGCGGTGGGCTGATTGCAGAATTGGAATAGGAAGGTTTGGAATGGTTTTACGTTATAGCGCCCCTTTTTCGTGTTTTATATATTCACTGAATGAGGAACTGGAAAATTCAGATGCTCTTCGTCGGCTTCCTTATACGTTTCCTGTTTGCTTCATGACGTTCTTTTACCTCCCACGGCGAAGTTAAACAATCTAGAAAGCGTACAAAGATAAATGAATACAGTCCTGCTATTTCTTGACCAGGCGTTTTTTTTCGGTTGCTGGGCTTATGTCTAGGCAAGCAGCTCTAAGCACCAAACTTTGAGCATAAGCTTTCGGGTAAGGCTACTCCTTGCGCTGCCACAAGTGTGGGTCACTTTGCTCGAAGATGTGGTTGCTGTGAAACTCGTTTAAATTGAGCAGCCATTTAGATGCCACCCGTAAATGAAAGCATTGAAATAGCCTCTAATTTGTTGAAATTTGATGCTATTTCGGCGCAGCAGTACGCAGTGCGAATTTTGAGGGTCAGACAATGCTTAAACGCGTGTTCATTTGCACTGGTTGGCACATAGTACGCTGCTATTTGCTGCTCAGAAGTCCAGCGTTGCAGTAGAACGTGCCATGCAGGCTCTTTCAAAGATGAGCTGGTATTACTAGAGCAGTTCATACACCTAAGCGAGCGCTTGGTAATAATGTTCACTGATCTGCTGCACAGATGAGCATATTATTACCGAGAACTGATGATTGGCTTCACTTACAAGCAAAAGCTTCGACAATTCTGCCCGTAGTCATTGCTTTGTTGTGCAAAAGGTTTCTTTGTCCCCTTAAAGGTTTGCATGTTACTGTAATTGTTACTAATCATGAAAATATATAGGTACTATATCAGAACAAAGAAAGGCAGGTTAGAAATTGCGTCCTAGATGGCCCACTGCACCACCAGTCATCAAGGGAATAAAAAAGAAGGGGAAGAGAAAAGAAACAGTGAAACGCATCATACCATATCAAAAATAATGAGCATTACAGGCGAGAGTCGAGCCTTCTGATTTAGAAGAACACCGGGACAGCTTCGTGAGCCGCCCATAGAAATAAAGCTCAACGAATTTTTCAACAAGGAATAAGTGATTGTAGTTCGCAAGAAGTCAAGCTGCTGAAACGTTCCCAGCAGCACAGAGTGACGACTGTTGAAAATTGTACATTGTACACGCAAGGGTCCATGCGTTTCACTTTAGTGATGAAAATTTGACCCCAGAGGCTCGGAGAACATCCTTGCCGGTACAACCGACGGGCTACAATGACGCACCTGATGCTTATGTTGATTTGAACAGCTGATTGAGTCATCCTGTAGGACAAAACCGCGCACAGATTAATACAGGATGTAGTTTCTTCGTTGCGCCTTCCTCCAGGTTTGTACATTGAGGTTGCAGCATATAGGCAGTTTCACATCACCAGCTTCAAGCTTGTTGTCATTATCGAAATCAAGATTTTGTGCTGAAGTCGCTACATCATCAACTGCATCGTTTCCTGAAATACAAATGTTGTGAGAGCAGCTACTGAAGCATCAATGATCTCCCCTGTGATGCAATTTTATGGGCGGCCTTCAATACTTGCATAATAGTGTTTTGTAACAGCTTTACCGCGTCACAATTCGCTCAAAGTCCAACTGGAATTGCTGAGAACGGCTTGTGACAGTATCAGGCTGACCGACAGGAAGCGTTGTAGCGATAATCTCGGATGTAACTTGAAGCAGTGGCAAATGACAAGTCGTTGCCACTACAAATACCCTCGCTTTATAATGCCGAAGATGTCGATGACGCCATATATTCATTTAAAGAAAGCGCTGTGGCACAAGATACGTGAATTAAAATGCATGAGTCTTACTGCCTTGAGGATGAGAAGCGTCGGTGTAAACCTCAAAAAAATTGAAATGTGATGCTTCTGAAAACGACAGTGTTCGTTAGAACAGACCTGCGGAGCACGCGGCTGTTCCTTTTCGAAACTGCGAAATCTTGATATGGAACGGCAGCTTGCATAACAAAGTGCTGCATACTAGCGCTATCAACGAATATAGAGAAACTTATACCTCGTAATAAAGCGCAAGGAGCACATTATATGTAAACCACATTATATATTAAAGCACCACAAATAACCGCAGGCTGTCTTTGTCTCAAGAGTAATGCATGGCAACGCTAAAATTAGTCTGGGTATGTTCTAGTGGATAATTTGTGGTCAGTGCGCGGAAATGAGAGGAGAAGGAGGGAAATACAGTCAAGCCCTGATACTTATTCTCCAAGCGAGTAGCTAACTGTCCTACGTCATACATAAAACAAAATAACGCATCAAAAGAGTTACTATAGTGGCAAGCTTACTAGCACGCTACTTAAAATAAATTAATAAAAATAGAAACTATCAATAATAATATCTTTGTGTCGTTGCCTTCGAGTCATGTTGGTAATGGCGGTAGCGCACTGATAATCGCAATTTAGCATAAATAGCCTTACGCGTTGAACTTTTCAATGGGCATTCCTGATAAAATATTGGATTAAAGTACTAGGCATAGGTTTAAGTGCAAAAAGATAGAAAGTTGGGCGAGTTGGTACGGTAACATGATCTTCGATTGTAGCGCAAAGTGCGTGTCACTTCCAAGATGGGTTTAAGTCCTTCACGCCTCGTAGTAAGTCAAACAAGGAAACGGATATGCAGCTATTTCTTAAAAGTAATCAATCAGCAGAACATGCAATTTGATTTCTGTAATTTCTCGTTTCGAATTTTTTTCCCAGATGCACGCACCGCGAAACCCAAGCTATACAGTAGGAAAAGGAACAAGATAGCAGAACCTAGCGCCCACTGTTCGTGTTTTTGTGCCTGCCATTATGGACCACTTGGTGCAGACGACGTGCGACGGAAAGGACAGGAACTGAGAGAGACGACACACTCTGTCCCGGGTGTGTCGTCTCTGTCAGTTGTTGTCTTTCGCGCTGTACGTAGTTTCTACCATGAATTTACGAACTAGCTTAAGCTTCAACCCTTGTCCACCTGGTGCGTGCTGGGAAAGTCACACCTCTGCTAAATATCCGTAGCCTCAATGATCACCTGGAAAAGAAGAAGTTATTTCTTCTTGCGGCATCATAAGAACGAAAATGTCATATATTTGTAGATCACTTGAAGTGACCCTGTAAAAAAAAAGCATTGCAATTTTTGTTGGATCAATGCAGCCACAAATATCCCATCGAAGTTCTGACCTCTCCGATTCCTAAGACCCTAATTCTACTTGTAAATTACAATCGACTTAACTCATTTGCTCTACTTGTGTACTTGTCGACTGAGTTACTAGTTATTTGTGCACTATACTGTGTTCCCCGAATTCACTTGGTCAATATATAAAGATGCACCAGACTCACACCTGAAAGAGGCTAACAGTCTAAAATAGTGGTAATGACATCTTAAACATCGTAGTTTTTGTTCTCGCTTGAATAGGCATACCTATTATTCTAGAATGAGATATCAGCATAGGCTTCTAACTTTAAGGAAAACGCGCCATCTAACATTTTAAATTGTTGCCAGGAATTTCGCCACGGACCATGTGGTTCAGTGTTAACATTGTGCACAAAATATTACCACTTGTCTTTACCTTCGGGTTATTAAAATATGTATTAGTTGGCTCAGCCTTCAGCTTCTTTATTTCGTCAACGTCGTTAGCTGAATAAAGCACACTAGCTAGTAGATTTTGCCGCCGCTTCAGAAATTCTTCGCTTTGCCTCACTACAATTTTATCGGCAACAATTTTTTTCGTCACTAGACCGCAGCAGCTTTGCAGGTGTGCGTGACACATATAGTGAGATCACTTTTCGCTAATTGAGGGAAAATAGGCTATCGATCATCTTGTGTACATCATTAGAGGATGCCAAAAAAAATTAACAGGAGAGTGAGCGTGCAGAACATGTGCGGTGCCTGTCTGTGCAAGAAAAGAAATTATGCAGATCCCGCGTACAACGTAAATCGATGTAAGCGAAGGTTTCCGTGCTGAATGCTTTGATTGGCGATAATTAGTGGTGATGTTGATGGCTAAAGCTTAATTTATTCAAAGTTTAGGCTAACACGAGAGTGGCGAGTTGATGTTAAACGTTACCTTACGTGCACCACTGCCGTTTGTCTGCGTAGTACACAGGACACACAGGGAGATGTGTTTGCTTGAGGCATTGGTGTGCGCCATATTTTCTAACCGCTGTCAGTGCCTCGCATGGCACAACGCATTGTGGCTAAACTACTAAACTTGAATTGGATTATGGGGCTGTAAGTGCCAAAACCAGACTTGGATTATGAGGCACGCCGTAGTGGCGGACTCCGGATTATTTTGGCACCATGATGTTCTTTAACGTGTCCCAAATCGAAGTGCATGCGCATTTTCTATTTCGCCCTCGTCGAAACACGGCTGCCGTGACTGGGATCAAACCCACGGCCTCTAGCAATGCCATAGCCGCAAAGCTAACGTGGCGGGCACAGAAGTGTTGATTTGACGGTCGACCGCTTCGGTAATGTCTCCTCGACCCTGCAGTGTGCTTCCTTTAACGCGGCTCTGCTTCTGCACGCCCTGCGTTAGTTGGCCGCCTGAAATATTTGCATGGCGTTAATTTTTAAGAAATAGCAGCAACGTACTGTACCGTAGCTTGAATTTAAGCTTATCCTGCTTCCCCGCCGCCACAGTCGTATAGTAGTGGGTTTTTTTTTTTGCCTTCTCACGTGACCTCCCCCAGCCCTCTCTTGTTTGGGAACTACCTCATCTCCACCCTCTCCTTCTTCTCCTCTTTTACTTCTCTTTACAGTTCTATATGTGTCCCCTCTGGTCACGAACGTTAGCAGAAAGGCAAGCATTGCAAAAACTGCAGCGCTTCTGAGGGGAGTCATGGATAATTACAGCTGTCAAGAGGCTAATGTGGCGACGGCCAGCTACCTCCAAAGGGTATTGTGCACGTTGGACGCGTAGGGGTGAAAACGAGTTGCTCCTTTTGCCTTTCCTCTCTGACTTGCGCCTGTTATCTACATACATGCTCTGAGCCACCCCCCGATGTCAGCAGCCATACCAGCCCACACCAGCAGCAGCAGCAGTGGGAAATTCGAAGGAAGAGGGAACGAAAGCTTCACTTTAAAACAATATCTTCTCCGAGTTCTACAAGGAGTTCTACAAGCCCATAATATTCCTTTTGCTTCCCTGCCTGTTCACATTGTGCACAACGTTTACGACCAATTCATAGAATGATAAAACGTTACACCTTCCTTCCCGCAAACATGCATGCATCGGCGTCTCTGGGACATAGGGTGAGCGTCGAATTGAAGCTTGAAGAAGCCATCTGGTAAGTTTATTGCTGCCTATATTGAGGAGCCCACTCGTTGAGTTGAGACGACGGACAGCAAAGTGCGAATAACACAGGAAGCTGTCATTGCGTTCTGAGCTCTGACTTAGAAACACGGGAAGGGAAATCTGCAACAGGGTAGAGTCAGTCGGCAGCCGCAGATTTTCTCTGACGCTGTGCCTTAGACTATTATACTGACACGCAATCAGGGCTGGGGAAACATACTTTGCATTTGTATCATGACACGATGCAATGTACTAGCGCAAAAAGTATTTGAGATACGGATACAAGACCCTACTGCAATTATTATGTCTGATACGATACCTTCCATTTGTATCTTAATATACTTGTTATATTCGCAAATTTCTCATTACAGATCTATAGGTATAATGTAGCAGGAAACATGTATGGACAAAAATGTTTGCTTGAACATTTCTTAGCTCCGACCACGCGTTTTCATTGGAATGAAATGTCGGTTAGTGTCTCAATTTTTTTCTTTCTCAATCAAAGTACAATATTTTCATTGCAAGACAATTTAGTAAGGATGCTTTGGCTGGTTAACATGAAAGCTCTTTATATGCTGCGCTGTAAGCCTTTTTTGCTTGTCGCTTTTATAATTGATGGGTGTCGCTGCTCTGCTTGCCGACCAGCTAGCGGATGGCCATCTAATTACGAGAACGTCAATGAGAAGCCTCCGTACGATGGCGCAAATGGCGCTCTGGGGTTTCATCTTGCCCGTAAACGCATTACTGCTTACGCAATACCGGATCACCGGGCAAGTGTACAGCAGCAACAACGCTGGTAGCGACATATTTTTTTTGCGACGCATCGTGCACCATGCACAGTAGGGTGGCTACGCACAAGTGCCATGGCACCGCCGGAACTAAGAACAAAAACCGAGGAAACGAAAGGACGGTTACACGCGCACGTTCGCGATATTTTTTGTCCAGACGGAACGAGCGCCTCCAGGCGACTCTGCTGCACCGATAGCGACACGCAGACCTCATCACCTGTCATCACTGGCGGGCCTCGGTGGAAAGATAAAAGAATGTCACTGCATTTGGTTTCATTCAGGTGGCTTAGCGCAACAGTATCCTCTTGAGAAGCGGAGTTCAGCCAACGTTTATAGTTTCGCACGGTGATGTTGCGATAGCAGTATCTTGCTAATATTATAAGATACACCATACCGTCTTTCAATATCGGAAATACAGATATTGACACTTGTCTTGCCAGACGTATCATGATGCAGATACAGAGAGAGAGAGAGAGAGAGAAAGGCAAGGAAAAGATAGGGAGGTTAACCAGAGATTATCTCCGGTTGGCTACCCTGTACTGGGGGAGGGGCAAAGGGATGCAATAGGTGAGAAATAAAGAAGGATAAAAAAGGGAAAAAAACCTAAGCACACGCACGCACGTACACACGAACTATTTCTGTGGGCACTGTCACGCAGCCCCGCAAAGGCGTTCCTAGTCTTAGGCAGTGTCACCGTACAGCCCTACGCCACACAGTGTACAGTCACAATTTGTCAGAAAGTCCCGTGTATTTCAAGTATCGCAGCAGCGCCGTCATAGCGGATCGCGCTGATGTTCGCGTAGGCCAGGTTCCAAGGATCTTGTTTTCTGTCATTGGGCGCTTGTCCAGTTTGTCTAAGGTGGCTGAGAGGACTTCTCTTTGTGGGTTAAAACGAGAGCACTGACAAAGAAGATGTTCGATCGTTTCGTTGCACCCGCAGAAGACACACAGTGGGCTGTTGGCCATTCCGATAAGGAAAGAGTAGGCATTTGAAAATGCTACTCCAAGCCATAGACGGACAAGAAGGGTGCAGTCACGTCGTGGAAGCTCGGGCGGAATATGTAGCTGTCAATTAGGGTCCAGGGTATGAAGGCGTGCACTTGAGAAATCAGATGAATTCCATTGGGCCAATGTCAGGTCACGCGCAAGTGGGGAAAGTTTTTCGCTGCGTCGGCTCTCGAAAGAGGAATGGCAACGCAGTTGACGCTTTCATGGGCAGATCGGGAAGCGGCGTCTGCTCGATCATTGCCATGTATGCCACAGTGACTAGGCAACCACTGATATATTATATCGTGTCCTTCGTCAACTAGTCGATGGTGGACTTCTATGATCTCTGCGACGAGCTGCTCATGTGATTCATGGCGCAGTGCTGAGAGTACACTCTGTAGGGCTGCCTTGGAATCGCAGAAGACTGACCATGCCTGGGATGGTTCCTCTTTAATAAAATGAAGAACCGCACACAGGGCTACCAGTTCAGCAGCTATCGTTGATGATACATGGGACGTCTCTAGCTGTATTTTGACGGATCTTCTTGGTATCACCACAGCGGCAGCTGCGCTTGCAGATGTGACTGAACGATCGATGTAAACGTATACGCGGCCGCTGTGCACTTCATCTAAAAGTTCTAATGTGGCCTGCTTAAGGGCGAACGACCGCATGTTGGCTTTCTTCAAGAATCCTGGGATGGTGAGGCGTATGTCAGGTCTGTGCAGGCACCATAAAGGTGAGGATGGTCTTGCTGCAGGCATGTAGTTCGATGGCAATGAGGTACGATTGGCATCAATTATACGACTGAAAGTTGTGTGTGGCCTTTCTGCGGATAGGCCAGCAAGATGGTGAGAAGGCAATCGGGCAACGTGCCGAATATGCGCCATGAGAGCGTAGGTTGCCAAGTACGTTGATATTGGATGATCTCCAGCTATGACAATCGTTGCCGCTGTAGACGCACACCTCGGAAGACCGAGACACGTCCTTAGGGCTTGAGCTTGTAGTCCCTGGAGTACACGCAGGTTTGTTTTGCAGGTGTTCCTAAGCACAGGGAGGCTGTATCTTGCGAAAACGAGGAACAAGGCGTTATAAAGCTGCAGCATTGACTTCACCGAAGTGCCCCTTGACTTTCCGCCGAGAAATTTGAGGAGATGTATTATTGTCAATAATCTCTTCTTCAGGTGTGAAACAAGCGGGCTCCATGATGGCTCGCGGTCAATAATTACCCCTAAAAAGCGATGCAGATACAATATACCCAAAGCGTACCTAAGACGGTATCTTAAGTACATCTATCTTCCATACTGCCCAGCACTGCATGCAATGAAATAACATAAATGCGTCAGGTTGACAGCGACGGCGATTTGCATCGCAGCAGCTATGCAGAAGACCGGTGGCTACTGGGCGCGAGTGTATGTCATTAAGGTCGTCAAGGCAGCTCAATATTTCTAGATACTCAAGTATTCCAAAGAGTGTACATTTCTTCACCACCGGCTAGGTTAGATGAAACCTAATCGTTCCGCAGCGCGAAATTCAGCTGCGTAAGAAAGTGGGTAAAAAAATATCGGGAAGTGAAAGAATGTCTCATTAAGGGAAGGAGAGACGTATTATATTTTTAGTTTAATGGCTGGCTCCTGCAATGCGAAGTGGATAGCCTAACCTCTTTTTGGTTCAGAAGCATGTGCAACCATCCAGAAAAAAAATTCTAAGCACTTAAATCAAGAAAAAGTGGAATTTCATCACCAGTTCTACACTTAACGGAAACGTAGGTTAGAATTGGGGTAGTCATATGGACGAAATCCCCGCTGTACTCTTGACTCGCAGGTACGTACTCCGTGGATGCGAATGTATGTTTTTTCCTCAACTCCATGCTCTCAAGATGTATTCATTTTGGGGTAACTTATGCGGAAAGTAATGGCACATAAAAGAAAGACAATACCATTATCAGAGCAATTTTCTGTGCCTTATAGTCAGACAGAAGCAATATGAGACACAGGTTTGTTTTCCTTTATATAAACACTTTGACTGAAACTTCACGGGCCACGTCAATAATGATCACTACAAATGGAGCCGGCAAAACTCAGGTTCAACGGCAGATTGCCAAGAAAAGCAAAGCCGCCGCCAAGCCTTCATGCATCACAATTTCTTGCTTGCAGTCGGAAAGCAAACGCCATGCATGCAGTCCGCAAGCTCGCTCTCCTGTGATGCTAGTCGACATCACAAAATTTAATCATGGGGCATGCCTCGCATAACAAAGTCTCTGCTTTAGAACGCAGCTCCCTGAAATGCACCTACGTCTATGGAAGCTGGCAAATAAAATGTACCTTGCTCTGTCATTGCAAGCAGGTCAACTAACTCTGAATGAAATGTTAAGAACACGAAGTGCCAGCGAAAAAGGTACAGACATTAAGGATGAATAAATAACTATTGAGAACAGCCTCTGTCCTAATAAAATTCTTCGATACATTTAGGAAGTGTCCGTTACAGCGAGAGTGAAGTTTCTTTCTTTCTGCAAAATCAAACACCGTAAACACAGCAGGAATTCCAGCGTACGACAAAATAATGTCCCAATACCTGCATTTTAAAGCAAGAGAATGAAATGAAGAACCCCTTTCCATACAAACAATGACTTCTCACTTCCTTGATATTTATTTCCTGAAACACGGTTACGCTACGCTCTTCCAGGACCCCATGCATGCGCCTTATGTTAGAGCTGGAATCTGTTTCTGTTCACGGTACACTGAGCACGAACGCCTGCTGTGAGCGGCTGCTCTCGAAACAAGGACATCCTTGAGAAACTGACACTGATGCTGATTCAAACATTCTTCAGGGGAATACGAATGCATTAGAAAGAAAAGCGCCGGTCGATCAATAAACGTTCGTCCGTTCGCAGTTCACGATGCTCAAAGCACGAAAATGCGCAAAAGAAATATTAAACCGCATAAATAGGGCCAGCGCTGAAAGAAGAGTATTGAAGCAGAGTAATGTAAAGAGTGCGAAACAAACGTGGAGCGAGAGAGAGCTCCGTGTCTGGCATGCGCTGTGACGCAGTTCGCGACGCTCGAACCAACTCAGCTCAGTTCTGTTTTCTTACCTGCTTCTTTTTCTATCTTTCTTGTTTCCCTCGACGGCCGAAACAGACAGCCACCTAATAAGAAACTTCAGTGTGTCAGCTGAAGCGGCTTCATTGCTAGGTTGGTTGTAAAGTGAACTTCACGGGAAAATAAGACGGAGCCTTACCAAGCCACAGCTCACTAAAACAGCGGGCGTGCCTTCTAGTCTTGTTATTTTTGTGCCATGAGTGCAAACAGATCACGGACACTAACGTCATTTGGAAGGGCGTACTGCTGCTGCGTCCGTGTTTGCCTATTCGTAGCGAAATAGCGAGACAGTAATTCATCTTGCCACGGTCTGGCAAAAAAATTGCAACCAACCTCCTACACTTTCTACGAGCCCTGCCCGAAAAGAAACCCTGAAAATAGTTTCTGGAGATTGCGGGAACATTGGTCTTGAACACACACACACACACACCCACACACACACACATACACACACACACACACACACACACACACGCACACACACACAGAGAGAGACGCACGAGCGCGCACACACACTTTCATCTCACCACGTTTTCTTTGCTTATACCAAGCATTAATATATCGCCCGCGGGAACCTGCTCAAAGAACGTAGATGAGCTTTAACAACTGACGTTTCCGCATGCTCGTGGCACTTGCACGTAAATATCCAGAAGCAGGCCAGGAGATGGATGAAAGGGTCAGGAAAGCTTTTCGCTGGAAGTTTTGTTCGCAGCTCAAGCTGCTTACCATGGCCTGAAAAATATTTCGACGACTCGCACTCACAACCGGCGTAATTACTCGCACATGCTCAAGTCTACTTGAAAACCTCCGTAAATGCATTCACATTGAAATCACGCATGCCTCTAAGCAAACATCACTTTTCTTTTTTTAGTAAGTATAATTAGTTGTTGACGCACTATTTAAGGCATCCGCTACTCCTTAGCTCTTGAATAGGTCTAGGTTACAGCAAAGGGGGTTCAAGATTACATATCAAATAACCTTTTCATGACTTGTCAAGCAACGTTTTAACAGTAGCCGTATGACGTAAGAAGCTCATGGTACATACAATATACAAGTTAAATTATTCCACAGTTCTCTAGAAAAAAGTATCAAAGTTAATTATTATACCCTCGCCTAATAACACAGTCTCTAGTTAACGGGTGGTACATACATCGTGTAAATGCATTATCACACATAGTCAGGACAGAACCATCAACGCACCATAATCCACAAACACATCCATATATATAGCGACATTGAAATGAAAAGAACAATAAAAGCGTTAATAACGGCCAACAACTTCCCAGTTTTCAAGAAAAGTCTTTAGTGCTTTTAAAGTGCTTTCTGTTAGGATGTTGTTGGACAAGTAGGGAAAGTTTCCTTAAACTGAAAGGTCTGCGGTCTAATATAATTAGGGTTGATTTAAGTCGGCGTATTGGTGTGTCGGGATGTGGGCAATCTAAAAAGAGTTGAATTATATATTCGTCTACAAATCCACAATCACATTCGGGGTTTCCGCACGGCCAATTCTAAGTTAGAAATGTTTTGTGCAGGCAGTACCTAGCCTTAGTCGGTGAATAAGAGTTTCCATATTTCTGTCTAATGACAATGAAAATTTGAATTCAATAAACCGATCAATATGATAGAAATCAGCGCTCTTAGAATTCTGGTCAAACCCCGTATTTCTGCAAATTTTGTAAGTCGTCTTTATGGTGCAGCGTAATTCGTTCTTTGACATTGGTAGTGGAACCACATCATCTTAGAGATGCGCTTGTCATCAGCTGCTGCGTTGCCAGGAATGTTACAGGGCCCTTGTATCCACTGGAATGCTATTTCATGCTTCGCTTGGTTTGCCTTTGTGAGGTCTTTAAGTGCTTGGTATATTAAACTATCACTGAGAGTTTTTCCTTTTGTGCTGTAGAGTGTTAGAGCCGCCTGTGAATCGCTGAAAATTACCCATTTTTGCGCATCTCTTACTGAACATATAAATTTTATCGCACGTAGGATTGCAAACAGTTCAGCCGTTGTGGACTAAGTCGCACGAGATAACTTAAATGATTCTTGTTTGTTGAGGTGCGATATATTGAATGATGAAGTTGAAGAGGTTGCTGTACTGGAGCCATCTTTATAGACGTGTATGTATCCTGAATACCGCGTATATATCTGGTAAAGTGCTAGTTCTTGAGCAACTTGAATGAACATCTCTCTTTTTCTGAATATCCCGTCTACTGACTATTCGATTTCTGGAAGTGTAAGCAGCCATGTAGAATATTCGACGTCGGAGTACCAAAATAATTTCTTGGCAATATATGAAGATTTTCTCTAATTTCTTTATGAACATAACTTCTATCTCGTTCCTGTGTGTCTAGAACCAATGGTAGATTTTTATGGTGTGTTTGAATACGGAAATAATGTCGGCGAGTTTCTGCAGTTCTCATAACTGAAAACGGTGATTGGCTAGCCTCAGCTATTACAAGACACCTAAAAGTCGCTCGTGGAACTCCTAGACATATCCGGAATCCTCTCCCTAAAAGTCATTAACGTCGCTCTTCTGAGTGTGGGAAAGTTGTGTCCTTTCGCTATGCGGGAACAGCGTGCAAACTTTGGGTCCCTTGCCAATTACTGACTCATAACACCCCGTGTACACGTTTGTTTTTAGCTGCCCCTTAAAACATTGTTAAGAATCACTTATACTACACATATTCCGACGTCATGAAGCAAACTTGTACAATGAGGAACCCAAGAAACGACAAACACCAGTTTCGTGCGGCTTCTAGCGCATGGTATCTTTTGGGTATGCAGCTGTCCGGAAAAATCCCTATCTGGGATTTAGATCAGTAGGAAATATTTTACAGCCCCACTCCTCCTTTACCACTGAGGTCCCTATGTTACAGATGATGCCACTCATCGCGACCAAAAAAGGATACTTTGAGTACAGAAACTAAAAGAAAGAATAAATCCACTAATGTCATATGCCAACCGAAAAAGGCAGGTGACAGCACAACACAAAGGAAGCATACCGTAAGCGATTCTAGCTTACTCGGTGGTACAAATGGCTCGCCAGGAAGAAAGGTGCCCCTCCTAAAGTACTGCATACGCGGGGCTTACAGAACGGAAGACCAAAGCTAAAAGAAATGGGCCCCCGGGGTGACATCATACTTCTCATTCTTGCAGATCTTTCAGTTCCACTACCACATCGTTCGCTTTGCTATATCGCATTCAACGGGCCTCTGCTCTTGAGTCGTTCGTGATCCCCCGGCAACAGCCGGTTAACTCGTCGAGTCCTGCTTCGCCAAGCTCGCATGTGACTGCTCGGAAACATGCGCACGCACTTTTGCAGAAGCGGTAGTACGCGCAAAAAAATAAATTTAGTGAAAGAAGGAGAAAGAAAATGAACGCCTCCATCTGGGACAGAAAACACTGTGCTGCCCATCCGTTTTCCCATGGAGTGAATTAAATTCGACTTTGAAGTAATTTATTCGTTTTGTCCCAGTGTCTTTTCTTTCTTTTTTTTTTCTTGACAGGGGTGGCAAAAGCCGGTTACAGCCCCGTCGGTAAATAAAGCTGGAAACAGACTCCGGGCCCTAGCAGCTAAGGCGTTTCTCGCAGGACCATGAAACGAAATAACGAGTGAAGAGGGAAGAACGAAAGGGAGAAAAAGAAAGCACGAAGTAGGAGACTATGCACATTTTAAACGGAAGCCGCAGTATGTAGAACGGAGAGCTTTTGGTAGAGCAACCAGAGCATTTCTTGGGGGGATGAGCAACTCAGCCGCACCTCGCAGGAACCAGGTACGCAAGGCACTATACAGCAAAAGAAAAAGCCCCGGGTTATCTACGCACCAACTCCCTCGCGCCTCTTTTTGCTACCGCCCTCTTCTTTGTCATTTCCGCTGCCGTGCGCGTCGGAATGCATCCTAGCACTTCGCACTAGCATAAACGACGAGAAAACAAGCGAGTTCTCTTCCGTTTTTCTTTTTGCCTTCTGGCACTTTCTTATTCACTCGCCCGTGGGTCGCCTTTATATTAAGTAACAATGTAAAACGGCACGGAAAAGGCTGAGAAAACCAACGGGACTGGCGCTGATAGGGTGTCGGCTGTCGGCGTGGACGGTTCCCGTGTTGTTGTTGCTTTTTCGTATTGCGATACGCGGCTTTAGGATTTCACCTTTTATATCATATGCCAGGGCTTCGTTTTCTATGCAGCTTTATGTCGAAAACATAATCTGGAAGAATGTGGGAAGTTCTGTAATATTAGTAAATTAATGAATTCGAAGCACTGAGGAAAATCTGTGACCTCCTCAGGCTGCTTGAAGAAGGTCCGAAGCGCTTCAAACCTCTTAAGCGTCTTCCCCACTTCTCATATTTAGAAACTCATCGTAATTTTCATTTATGAAACATCGAAAGTAAGCACTTTACGCTCTACTTTCTTTCCCGCTATTATTTTCATTACTATCTATAATTGTATAAAAAATGACCTCACGAAGCAGCCACAAGCTAAATGAATTTACTTTTTACCTACAACATTAACAGGATCCGCAAAAGATTTTCTGAATGTGCTGGAAAGTGGTACCAAATTGATCATCACTTCGTAAAATTTTGTGAATGTCACTCTAGCGTGGTCGTTTTCTTGTTTATATAAATTGTCGCTATTTTAGTTGGTTCACTTTTTGGGGGAATTTGCTTGGGGCGTTTTATTGTGTACGACGTATGTTAAATGGTTTCCACTTTTACTATGTGGCCACTCCAGGATTAGCCACTATGGATTTTAGTATGTGAAAAAGAAGAGCAACTACAGCACTGTAAGAATGTACAAATGTAAGAACAGCAGGTGGGGTGGAACATTATCTATATGAAACATGTTAAAACATGCACTTCGCAACGCACTTACGTAATTTCAGAATGACTTCACACGCTCTTAAGGTATTGAGGGACCTGCTCAATCACTTGCATCCGTTCTACTATGTTTTTCAGGCTTATTAACTATCACACAATGAATTTTTCTGCTCACAAAACAAAATATGATTTTTATTTGCCGTGAACAGCATTCAGTACTTTCAACGCCACCACTCTTGTTCCGCGACGTGAAACTTTACTTCTGTGAAATATTGTAACAAAGTACCATGTTATTCATGATAGGCATATAACGATGACAATAGAAATAAACTCTCCGTGATAAGTTTCGATCACACCGAAGAGAACGATGCAGATTGAGCGCTTGCAAGAATTATCCGCAGCAAAAAAGGACTCGGGTCCTTTTCTCTTCCGTTCAATATTCGACTGGAGCAACATAGTTTCGTTCGTCTGCCGCTGCATCACTACCACTCATTGAGTCACATTTCTACGTAGGCTGTGACAAATCGAGCTACTGTCCTCTGAAAAATATTTTTAAATATTAACTTCCGCATACAGGCACTTGACTTGAGAAAAAAATATAACAGGACGAACAGTGTTTCTTTGTATGTGAAGTATATTAGTATAAACCACCAAGTTTGTGTTTTTTACTTCTTTAACTTCGTGCGAGCCTGCGGTATGTGCTGTATATTCACTGCGCAGAGAAGTGCCTCCTGCCGAAAGCCTTTGAAAGCTTTCAATGACCGAAATAAACCTGAGCTAATTTGTTGCTTAAGCGGGAGAGTCATGCTTTTGAAAATAGGATCACTTAGAAGTAAAAAAAGCGAGGACTACCTAGCCAAAGTTCAACTTTATTGAAAAGTTTGTCGTAACGTATTACTCCATCAGGTTAACTATTTGTACATCGCACATAGTTTTACCTTGAAAGCTATAGAACAAGTTTTTAACGTTGTTACTGAGTGCGATAACTACTGTTCCTACCGAGTGTTTTCTTATTGTGCAGTCGCGCACGAGACGCAACTTCCGCTCATATCTACCTTGACGGTGACCATGCGAGAAGAGCAGGCGTTTTAAATTCTATTAAATAGTTTCAATTTCTATCACTAGTCGCAGTATTTCTAGCATTGTTTATACTTCTGATTAATTCGTAGCATAAGGCGAAATTATAAATGTGACAGCGTGTGGAAAGAAGATGGGTAATCATTTTATAGCTCACAAACAAAATTATTCAGTTGGCAGTTTCCTCTAAATTTATTAACTGGAGTGGCAGAAATGAGGTTCCACTAACTGTGCATACCGTTGAATGTAGGCAAGAGAAAGAAGACTATCACAAGTCGCAAGGACGGATGGACTAATAACAAAGAAATTTTAAGCCTGACTACAATAACAAAAGCTATTTTTGTGATTTGAAGCCATCTTGAAAATGCCTGAAAATTTACTTGATATTACATGTTTTGAAGAGACATATACATTTGACAAGAAAGGGAAAGCCAGGAGCAGGCTGGTAATTGCCGCGGAAGGGGCACAACACCGGCGTGCTCTTCAGGAAGGACGGCACATAGACATAGAAATGGAAGATAGGAATGAGGGGAGGAGAGAGGAAATAAAAAGCAAGATGACAAACAGAAACTGCGAGATCAGCCACCAACTGGTGCGTCCTTTCCTTAAGTATAGCAACAACACGTTTCAGAACGTTGAGTTTTCCAAGTACGGACCTCAGACAACATTACTCTTGGTAACAGACGCCCCTTAAGGTTGGGTAGCTTTTTTTTTTCAGTTTCTCACCCCTAATTCAACCACCCCATTCAGGCATGGGCGTCACAAAGCTAAACTTTTCCTGCATATTAAGAAGGGTGAGGAGAAAATGCCACTCCAAAGACGTCTTCATTACAAAAATACAAAAACAACAATGTCGTCGCATTTCCTGCCCATACCAGTTAGCGACATGCTTTGAATACGCTACAGTCGAGAGCTGAGTCACAGTGGGAAAGTTATCGCGAAAGCGGTAGCGACATGCAAAAGGCGAAACGCGATGCGACAATCCTGGACGGTCACTATCTGCACTCACTATTCTTCGGAATACTGGTGCTCGCTGGACCCTTTGAGGCACCGTTCTTTGCTTACCATAGGGCGAAAAATAAGAAATAGCGCTTGCGCAACAGAAGCATTCCTATCCTTCCTTAGATAAACTGATCTCAGCGAGATACTTTAGTTTGTTGAGAGGTAGTGGTATGGTTTGTGTACGTTGTGCACATGATTTCCTTTTTATGACACTCATCTCGATTAGCATGCTAGGAATGCCAACAGGCAAGTCTTTTCAGGATTCACGATAGCACCCCGTCTCCCCCCCCCCCCCCCACTCTCTCTCTTTCTCTTAAGGAATAACTTGGCCGTCTTGCTTTCCTGCAAAGATTTTAACCGTGAACATGTAGAAATGTATGCAGTCAAGGAACATTTATTTTTGAAAAAGCTACTATTTATGCATGTAGGCATGTTTAGATTTCTTGCAAAGTTATATATCGCTTCTAGAAATATTGACACCAGTTTCGAGAAGTAATCACACAGTTCGGAAATAACACTACACAAAACACAAACCTCAAAAACTTGTGTTTCAAGGCTCATATTTTGTCATGTGAAGTCTACAACCGCACAAAATTGAACTTCGCATTGAACTTTTTTAGTGGCCCTTTTACACAGATTAAAAACATATGCAGCAGTAGCCACGTGAATTTTATTGACAAATTTGTGTATCACTTGCTTTGATTGCTTCCCTGAAAAGTATATATAACGTTTCTTTTTAAAACGAGAGCTCCTTGACATGAAATGGGCCCTAAAAATGGACAGCCGGATAACGCCGCTTTTGCGTGCATAAGGAAGTTTGTCCTGTACACCTTTATTGTTTCTGTCCTTCCTGTGGCTCGATATATTCTTCATACATTGTACTATATTTACATGTCACTACTGTTAATAAATACGAAATGTGGCACTCACAAGCCAGTTTTGTGGCTTGATTCGTGCAGTTTATGTTCGTGGTAAATTTCATAAACAGAAAAAATGACTACACAAACAGTCCGAAGAGGAGACAGAAAGGTTCCCGACACCCTTAGGATGGTTAGAAAACGAGTTAATGGAAATGGAAGTGAACGTTGACCACCATTGCGTTAAGATAATTGGTGAACGAAAGGGAAGTATTTAAAGGAAGTAACAAGAGATTATGTGCAGTAAGCAAGGAGAAAAGAAATGCCGCAAAAAGAAAAAAAAAGACGAACGGAGAAAAGATATACGTTCTACTACAGGGCCATTAAAACGTATGCGTTAAGTGCGATTCAAAATGTTGAGATCTGGACTGACGACAACAATAGCCCTACGTCAGGAATTATGATAAAATCCTTGGTGTTGATCAAGGTTTCTTTACTTCCGGCTATTACCATCATTCTTGATGACAAGCATCACTGTCTATGATCGCGTATCATGCATAGGTATAACCCACGCTCGTTTGCTACACGAAGTTAGCAAGGGAGTCACGGGCTTCCTTTCAACGCCTACATAGCAGACCTATAGAGGCCTGCATTAAAACAGTGCTGGCTTAATATCCACACTGGTCTGCGCTGTCTACTGCAATACAGGAAATCCTACAGAATAGTGTAGACAGCAAGTTTCTTTCTAAGGCGGATGTCACTGAGTACGTCAAAGCAACGCCAATTCTCCACATGCTGCAAATGAGGCGTAGGGGCCGCAGGCTAGCTGGGAGCGACGTTTACATCCCAGCAACTTCGGTTGCTTGTCGTTGGCCCTTGGCTTTGCAAACGTGTCACTGTTTAGCCGCTGTCGCTTCTATTCAAGCATATTTGCGCTTAGAAATATTGTGGTACTCTATTGGCACGCTACAGCGCATTTTTTTTCGTTCGCATTCCAATTGCGTTTTAGTTTACGCATTTGTGTGTATAGGTAGTGGTGAATATTCTTTGATAAATATGGGAAGGGCATCCCCTTCAACTATGCCCAGCTGTCTCGTATGTGTCCACTCGAATGAGATTGCGTCTCCGTTCCAGAGTGAGTGAGTGAGTAAAGACTTTATTTGAAAACAAGGTATTGACGGATGACCTTGTTGTTAGGCAGCCACGAACCCCTGGGCCCGGGCGGCTTCTTCAGCTCTTTTGATGACCTTGGCCTGCAGGTCAGAGCCGGAGCTGAGCAACACGGCCTCCCACTGCTCAGTATTACTTATTTCTGGATTTGGGGGATTTTCTGCTGGGCACGACCACATAATATGGCACAGATCCGCTTTTTTCTTACAATGGTTACATATATTAGGGTATTGGTCCGGCTGGTAGTAGTGATAGGCTACGGGGTTGGCGTAGGCGTTTCCCTGAAGTCGTCTGCAAGCTACTTCTTGTCGCTTGTTAAGCAATTTGTGTGCTGGCGGGTACACTGCCCTGGCTAACCTGTAGTGCTGAGTTATTTCCTGGTAACTGACAATGCGATCCCCCTCTGATCCTAGCGTGAGCCGTCCGGGTGCTCGGTTTGCAAGTCCTCGAGCGGCGGTGTTCCAAAGCAAACTTTTATACCTAGGTATGGCACCGTTTAGGATGCTCTTCGACAAACACTACGAAGTCGGAGTTATTGCCGGGAAGCAGCTTCCGCTGTTTCATTGGACCGCGCAGGCTAACCAGTGGGGAAAAAAATTACGAGGAGAAGAGAATGTTGCAAACGCTGATTTACTGTATGATTACGTGAGTCACCGACCGATAAACTAAACGATTTATTTGTAGGATAAATGCAAGTCGGCCTAGTTGGAACAGATTATTTTTTTGAAACTTTTTGTGCGCTAACAAGCAGGCACAAGAACAGGAGCAACACAAGAAGTAAGTGAGCGTTCTTGCGTTGATCCTATTCTTGTCCCTGTTTGTTTGCGCACAAAAAGTTTTTAATAGACGGATTTATTTGTACTTTCGCGAAGCACCATCTCTGAACTCCGAAAAGTTCTGGCAATCTGGCGTTCCTAACGCGCTTCAGAAACGAAGCGCATAGAGTTCTTAACGTTTCGCCGCTTTAATACAGCAGCAGGATCCGGAAATCAAATCTTCCCCGTCGTGCAACGCAGGTGCCATAGCAGTAAGAGGAGACAAATGCTACATCGACAAAAACGCAACGCATGGAGAAAGCTGCGAGTACATGCTTATCAGTATCTCAGTGGCTTAGCGTATGCCTCCGCAAAGAACGGAAGTGACGTGTGGAAGGAACACAAGGGCTCCTTTAAGTATTAGGCACGAATTTACACACATTTCTCTCCATGGAAAGTAAGGAAGGTGGGGGCGCGTTCAAAGCTCACCAGCGCTGTTTTTGGAAGCTCCGACAGCTGTCTCATCGAGAGAGATCTTGTGCTCTCCGAAACAGGCAACGGTGTTCCTGCCGCAACGCCCTGAGCCCCGAAACCGGTCGATCCCTCTGCTCGTCTTCGTTTTGACGAACGATCGAAGAGATCGACAACGCTGTGCTGTCGTCGACGTGAGATGGCACCCGTAAGTACTTCGGGAACAGTTCCCGCCTTTGCGCGATGTCGATGGCCTCCCTTTCCTACGCCCCTGCGATGCACGTAAGCTTTTCACCCTGTGTGTGTGTGTCCTTGTGATTTTCCCTATATTTATTTGCTTTCACTCACCCACGTGCAAACCATCTTGCGAACATTCTTTATGCTTTGGTAGCTTTGCTATTGCTACGTTTCAGAGCACACCTTGACATGATCGTTATGTTGTACGGAGGGCTACTTTCCTTTCTTTTATTGGTCTATTTTTTCTTATTTTGCTAACAAATATTTTCACGCACGAATTGAGCTCCGGACCACAAACTCAACGGTTTTGTTGTTGTTGGCAACCGAGGCAGTGCTGTTGACGTTTTAAGCTGTTTTCTTTTTAAGGTTACCAAGTGACGCTTCCGGGCTTCCAGGCTTTTCTGTTATTGTCCACTCTGTGAAAGTTGACCTCACAGGCTGCTAAATTTCTTGTACAAATGACAGCATGAGTGGTGTTATAAGATAACTGTAAAGCCTAAGGATTGTACTTACAGTTCGCTAATTCGCTACTGAGCAATAACACCCAAGCGTAAATTCGCTGTACTCGATATGTTACGTTTACGTTTATCCCCTTCTCGAGTAAAACAAATCTGCGGGAGAAAATAAAGACATACTAGCACTAATGTGGGTTTCCTAAACGTCAAGGTGAGAGTATTGAACAGGTAGCAGCAAAAATATTTATCTCCGCTCTATTTTGTGATGTCCGTCTTTGTGGATATGACGCCTCAAGCCTGGAAAGAAATATGGCGGTCAATAAACGGACATTTTCTAATTTTCGTCATTGACTTACGTGGTACAAATTATAATTGATACATATTTATTCAATTCATCACCTTACACAAATGCATTACACTCCACTTCTCACGCACCAGCTTGGCTTTGTTACTATCACATGGTGTAAAATCGCGTAAGAGATCAGTGCCACCAGATGCAATACACAAACGGTCTTACCAAATTATGGAAGTTACATTGCCTGTGCCTCGGGATTCTACCGCACCTAATACTTTTATCTACTCTGATGAATGTGTAAATTAAATGCAACACATATCCATAGTAGGAGAAAGAGGTCACATGCGGTGTACAAAACATGTGTCAAGGCCTTTTCTCCTAGTTGTAGTGAGATATGGGCAGTCTGAGAAAGATAAAGTCTACGAATGATACGTTTGTAGCAAATGCTGGGAATGATAAATATGGGCAGTCTGATAATGATAAATCTTAAGTTCCACAAAATCCATCGCTATACCAATGATAGTGGAACTTGCGTAGATCACAAAAGAACAATAAAGTAATTATTTATCTAAGCAGCATTTTCCTTGCTCTGGTATCACCGAAATTAAAGTTATCACTACGAAGTTATTTGTAATATTTTGTATCATACAAATTCCTACTTCAAATGGTTAAACTTGACATAATTTTTTGACTCCCCACCCCCACTACAGAAAACCCTATAACCGTTCGCTACTCGGCCATTGCTCCGTAGTAGATAAGTGCAATTGTTTGGGGAACCACCAAACAAGCAAAACGTGGCCCTATTTCCTGTGGGAAGAAGGCTGCTGTTATAATACAGCCGAAGAGTAGAGTAGCATAGTTCAGAGCCAAAGGAATCGCTGAAGTATGCTGCTGTTCTTTCTTCCCTATAGCGGAAAGGTTTTACCTGCTTTTTAATCACCATGTATTTATTAAACTCCAAACGACATTTGGACTGAATTCAGTGGGGAGTCAGAAATATCCTGTCTAATTTAACAGTTATTTCGTGTTTCATACCCTTTTTGTTCGTATCAGATGTCGTATTGGCATGAGGCAGCTTTAGCTGAATCTGCTTCCATGCAGCATTCGCAACCTGAAGCAATACCCTTGTTTGCTCTTCGGCGGGCGTAACTCGCTTATGCAGCGACTTATGCACGCCGTTATGCAACATGCCTCCTCCTCCTCCTTCTTCTCCTCCTGCTCGCGAAGCAACGGACGCCTCCTCTGCTTGTGCAAAAAACAAAGGTCGTGAACATTGGTCATCAAGTGCACTGAGCATCATTACTTGGTCCCGTTCATTGCACTCAAAATAGCATCACGCTACACGCGCAGTTCTTTTCCAGCCATCGAGGAGTTTGTACGCATCAAAGCAGGCTCACGAACAAGAGTGTCCGGCCTTGCATTCTACGGTAATGAGAAACAATTCGCGTCTTCTCCGTGACCCGTTCGGAACATGGAATTTAGTTTCCTTTCTCTATAAGCATGTGTTCTTTGTGACAAATTCAGGCGAGGAAATTTCCCGAGCGGTAGCCATCTGGGTCCTCTGTAAAGGGAGATTTATAGATCGAAGTAGTTAGAAGGCTGAAACGGCCCCTGACAGAACATGAAGCTAGAAGAAAGAAATGTGTGGAGGCGAAGCTGGAAAGGATATTAAAGGCAGCATCTAATGCAAGTCTCGAATGGCATGGCACTTTTGGAACGCCTACGCCTTTATAAGTTCCTATAATTTTCCGTATATTGAATTGTTCGACCACTTTAAAACAACGTGCCATTACGAATAACAAACATTGTTCACAATGTATCGTGCTGCAGTGTTGCGAAATGTCGAAGCTTTGAAGTTCAGTTGGTTATGCAATAAAGCCAGTTTTCTGTTAGGTCAGAACATTGCTCATTTCAAGTGATGGAGTACCTGGTAGATTATTAAGAATTAGTAACAATATTTTCTTAACGTCTTAAGTTTTAAAATGTGATTGCGTTTAGTTAGATTCGGATTATTTTGGTGGCTACTCGTGGTGTCATAAAGGTCTTTGACAACCAGTATCATAACCAAGAAGTTAGAAGCATTCAGCAACTTTACAAGAAATTGTGTAGAATAGGTTCTTCGTAAATGTTGACAATCGAAGATCTTGCAGAATCATGAAATATCATTCAAACTCCTTGCAATCTGCACTCACCTCATATTTATAGCGTTAGCTAGTTTTTTTATCATTTACATGAAGCTGTCTTGGGCAGAAACGTCGCAAAAACTCAAAGAAAACACCGAAAGCACAAATATTGAGGCTTGCCTCGCCTAACTGAAGATCTGAATTCGTAGCGTGCTGAAAAATTAGTGGAGATACGAGGATGAACTTACGTAGAACGCATGCGCATGCAGGCTTGCATAAATGGTGCTTGATTTGCTGCCTGCTAATGCTCCCGCTTCGGATATGTATTGTTTTGGTGCTAATGGGTCGGGTACATGGGGTGTGAGTGCGTATAGAACTTCCCAAGCTTGCAATTGTTGCAATTGCAACAGTTGAATTTTTTTTGCACTGCCGAGTATTTCTTGGTGTCGAGTTACATATCTGTAAAAGCTCCAGGTAAATACAGTCTGTCCATATCCCGTGTTCAACGCAACATAGCAATAACATCACGCGCAGCATGTTTCACTACTGTTCGCTGCTCAGTGTGCCGCGCTTGCATAAGGTTTCACGCTTGTGATCCGGACATCAACTACAATTTGTGGTGCCTCTAGACTGTACATCTTTTATTTCCGGCAATCTGTCAGCCTCAAGACCTTATGCAGTGTGGCAAGTTCAGCTACGTACTTGTTATGATACAGTGAAACACTGGTATTAGGGGGAATTATCCAACTGCATTCCACGCTCTCGCACATTTTAGTTCCCCTGTAGACTACTGTGCGGTCTATATAATTACGACGTAACTTTGACGCTTGTGCTTGGGCACCGCATTTACAAGCGCTTATTGTTTTCTTAAGAGTATAACGGGTAGTTTGTTGAGGGAATCTTGTGCTTGTCAAGAGACTACACAACATACGTCCTGGTACTTCCCTTTATTGCACGGCTACAGGCAATCCATGCGTGTTGTTTCAAGCTAACTGAAGTACAGGCGGATTACACAAAGGAAAATATTGGGACCACCGACCCGAGCGTCACATTCACAGAGATGTAACTAAAGTCGTGCTGCACTGACTCAAAAAGGCTTCAGCGTGCGACGGAATTTGGAGTAAACAGTGTCGCGTGCGCTTCCGCGCGTCTTTTCAACACCTTCGTATTTTCTCGTCCTTCTAGAATGCACAGACAACAAACGGGGTATAACCTAATTTATTTGCCCTATCTGCTCTTTCAATCTATTTGTCTACATACAATTTAAAAACTATGCGAATTTAAATCTCAAATTTAAAATTTTTTTATTAACGTGGCCATCGTAGACGCCAATAGAGTTTCACCGCTTCAGGTTGCCAGACGTGCATTGAAAACTCGTACACGCGCGCATCTAAATGCGGCCGCCGCTGCTGGATATCGAGCCCTCGCCCTACCGCTCAGTTGCACACCGCCATAGCCAGTAACTCAAGAGAAGCGAAAAGAAAATCAGAAGGATTGCGAAACATATCCGACACGTGCACATATCCAGCCCTACTGCAGCGGTAAGGACTTACGGAGTCGCCATCGGTCGGAAGCGCCTCATTTGCGCGTAGTATGAGAGATAACGCAGCACGCTCCTCATAGGTTTGGCTGTCGGCGCTCAATAAAAAAAATACCACGCGGGAGATGCACTGGGCATTTATTTTTGTAGGTACTCTCGAAACAGCGGAAGGTTTCTTTTATTATTTTCAAAATAATATTTTTTGGTAAACAGAAATGGCAGAATTGTTACAGACGCCATTTCTTTACCGTATACATACTGCAGTCAATGCCAACTGAGCGCGGTCGTCGCGATGGAGTACCCCGAACCGGTTTCTTGCGTGAAAATTTGGCAATTTCTGGGAACAAATTATGTGAAAATATGCCCTTATAGTGGGGCATAAAGGAGCATATTAAAATGAAACCTCAGTGGCTAACGCACGGGTTCACAGCGACCGACTGCGCGTCGGTGTGCACATCTGAGCACAGTGTTTCGCTTTCGCGACGAGCGCCTTTTCACACCGTGTCATGAGCTTTAGGCCACAGTATATGAGCATTCGACAGTACAAATGCGACCATTGTTGCGTGGACGCTATCAGAGCTGTTCAAAAATAATTTCGTTATGACTAGAGACTTCGACGCCTACGGCGAATTCTGATATGCCATCAGGACAATTCAGTCTCTTTTCTTTTTATTTTCTTCTAAATACTCGGACGTTTAAACATCATTATGTCTCAACTTGCATTGCACTGTACGTTTATCGATCTTCTCAGTGAGTAATTTCCAGCTGCTTCTTTTTCTTAAAGCAGTACATTAATCGTTTGGCGTTAACACAAATATGAGCACATACTATGCCTCTTGAAATGTGTTTCTTACCGTACCTTTTCCATTTCAGTGAAGTTGCCAGTATCTAGCATGCACATTTTCATAGACCAATGCTTCATGACATTCACCGGGTAGCGCGCGCGAGCGCGCGTGGTTTCAAAGCGCTGAAGCGAGCTGAAAACGAAAGTCCTACTTGCGCTGTGGTTCTGATTCAGGGGGGAGGTTTTCCCGCTTCGGACGTCTGCTTTGCAACACTTGAAATCACTATAATACGTAGTGGCTGCCTTTGAAGGCGTCCAACATGGTAGGCTACTGCTTTGTGTCGCAGTGACGAACCTACTCAATAGAGACCGGCGTCAGCCTTCACACGTACCCGCAGGATCGCGAAACTTAGAACCGCAAGCAGCCATCGGCTACAACTCGGGTGTCGAGCAAGCACTTCCGCAAGACAGATTTCTGCTGTGGCGATGGCGCTGTGATGTTCGAGGTGAGTAGCCAAAAAAGCGCACTGAGACGCGCGCGTGAAATTTCTCTTCTGAGGGTTTACGCGCCTTTATGGCGAATGATGGGCACTATTCACATTTGTACCAGTAAAGGTAACCCACCCCTCATTTGCATAGAAAAGTTACCTTGGGCTGCGCCCAACCCCCTTCGAAATAAAATCCTGGGTTCGTGCTTGACACACACACACAAAAGAAGAAAAAAAATACAGTAACTACTAAACGGATGCAGATGGCGTTTTAAGTGGCAAACATACACAATTGGCTTCAACTTGTCAGCACCAGTTGCACTTAGTTACTTACCGTTCAGCGTTTTAGCTGCAGTTCATTTGTAATTCTGGCTCCCAACTAATGCTTGGCTCCAGTCCGGTGGTTGAAAAGAACTATAGTGTTGCGGTTCCCCTGAGCCTTTCATTACTCTAAGCACGTCGCTTTATCATCTTTCTTGTTCTTCGCGCTGCATTTTTCACTGCCGCTTGGCTAAGTATAACGTTCCACTACTCCCACGGATCATTAGGCGTCAATGCGATTGCGCCTGAGGTTAGGAACAATCAATAGCGACCGCTCAATTGACTCGGACCACAGTGAGGGGTATTACAAGAAGTGACTGAACTCCCCCCGGTGCGTGCCTAGGGTATCGACCGGTATCGTAGCTTGTGATCTAAACCAGCGAGATGGCTCGTTTAACTGACCAATACAGCACACATTGCTTTTGAAGCAGAAGTTGCCCACCTCAAGCTCCACTGACGCGGATTAGGTGAGTTTTGATTTGCGAGCTTGATATTCCGCAACGCGGTTAACGCAACATGGAAGCCGTGATGTGTCGAGAGATATAAAAGCTCGAGAGCTATAAAATTTGGCCAATGTTTCCTTGCAGGTTTCCTCCTCTGTAGCGCTGAAATTTCGCACTATAATACTGGTGTACTTACTGAGTGTAAGTGAGCACTGTAATGCACTCCAGTACTCAATTTCTTCGGTTAGGGTAGAAGGGTAGGGGTGAGGAGTGTTAAAGTGTAGGGGTGCTTCAGAAAGGCACATTCACGGACATGTAACATTGGCAGGCAGCACGATGCGTTGACTAACAAACCAGAAATTGTTGTCTAAATGCAAACTTAAAAATTTAGCTACGGGCTTATTCAACGTTTGTAAAACATTTTCTGATGTCTGAAACACATTGTCGCCAGAATTTTTACCCGTAACATAGAAACAACAGTGAAATGGGCGCAGAAGCATGCATATTTCGGGCATTTTTAACCCACTTCAGTCACCTCATGTAAAACTAAGGCATTTCGGCTAGAACTGCATATTTCACGCTCCCTTTAGTAAAGCACCAGATGGCCATACAACGCGGAAAGAAAGCGACATTGGGCACCAGGCCGCTAAACACGACAGCAGGCTATCGAATCCGTACATCCAGTGGTCGCGCTTTTCACAGTGCTTCAAGAGAATGTTATTTAGAAAAACAGGAGTGAATGCAGCTCTTACTGTTAGACCCGTACGGTCACTTCAACTGAGGGAACCAACTAAGGGTGATGGGCGCCAGTCCTGACGATGTGTGTTTCGTCTTAAGTGCAATTTTCCACAGCGTTTGATGGTGAAAAACAGACAGATCGACGCACCGTAAGGCATGAATACTCGGCGCCATCCACCTCTGACGGAAATACGAAGTGGTCTGTGATCCCGAGTTCAGATATATTGGCCCTTGAAGAAGCACGGCTGCGTGTTCTTTTTTCCTTCCGCAAACGCCGAAGGAAGGAACAGAAAGGGAACTTACGGTGAAGCACATTCGGCGCTTCTTTTCGGGAGGTGGTATACATGTACCTCGTCGACAGAATATAGTGCCGGTGAGACCTCGACGAGAGCCGAGTAGGTGGAACCGACAGTGCCGCTATCATCGTCCCTTCGATTCTTTCGGCAGCTCACCTCGGAACACCCTGGCGATGACGGCGTGCACGCTTGCAGGGGATACAGCGGCTCCGGCGGGGTCCTGTATTGGCACGGCTGAAGAGTGCCCGCTTTCCGATCAGGCCGGCCAGACGGGGCAGCTAGAGGACGCCCACCGCGTCTGCTCTCCCCTTGATACCTACCAGCTTTGCGTTGTTACAACACATTACCCTATAATCTCGAGTAAGTGACGCAACCGCGTATTGGCTGCACCCCTCAAACTGGCAGCCCAAAATTAGGCGAAAAAAATATCCAACCGAGTAGCAAGCGCGTTCTGTGCGCTGACGCCCCACGCGCCCATGGGCGCATTTCCGCGCGCTGCGTGCTTTGGTTCGCAGCTATACTACACGACGAGAGCTGCGCTTTAAGCTATGGCGTCGGGGGCGGCGTGACGACCGGGTTCTTCTTGTTCCTCCATGACGGTGCGCAAGTCTCTGGCGCCATCTTCTCTCCGTGTAGTTAGCGTTCGCAGCCAGCTTAGCTAGCTCCTTCGGCTAATTTATCAGCTGCCGAGAATTCGCAATGAAGAGGAAGCGTTTGATGGAATACGACCCTGCATTTATACTGAAGGTTGTCGCGTACGCTGAGCAGCACGGCTAGCGAGCAGCTGGCCTCCACTTTGGCATTGACGGCAAGAGCTTACGTCGGTGGCTGAAGCAGAAAGAAAAGTCTGCCACAGGGAAAAAAAATTGAAAAAGTCATTCCTTGGGTAAGCGTGCAAGTTCCCGGAGCTTGCAGTCGGAAAAATCAGACCAAATGAACCGGTGCCATGTAGGAGCCGCATGACGCTAAAGAGCAAAAAAAGCATGGACATTGCACGAGTATATATGGCATTTACTTTATCTCAATGTTGTCGTTCTTTCTCTTGGAAGCCCGATTGTTCCATTCTGAAGCTTGTGTGTATGGTGTACTTAGCACTATTGAGCCCAGACGTTGGGGCTTAGAACCAAACAAACGTTAACCTTACCGCGATGACTTTGTGGAGATTAGCAATATTTTATCCAACCAATTCGCAGGCGCATTATCTTTTTTATTTCTGCCTCGCGCTTATAATAGTGGGATTCACAAATAGGTCAGCACAATGCGTTGGCGGGCTAGTTGGTGCGAATCCATGAATACTTTGATTAGCGCAAAAAGACAGACACAAGAAAGACGACAGGACAAGGCGCTACTCTCAACTACAGAGTTGAGAGTAGCGCCTTGTCCTGTCGTTCTTCTTGTGTCTGTCTTTTTGCGCTAACCAAAGTATTCACAAATAGGTATCCAGCAAAGAACGTGCGGCATTAGTGATGAATGGAACGGCAAGGACAGCGAGGCTCTGGTGGTGGTAATCGACAGCTCTGGACTGTCGAGGACAATCTAGTGACCGTCGCGCCAGCGCAGTATAGCATAAAGTTTGATTTGCCCATCCTGATGCTAGTCTGATATGTTGTCACGTCAACCGTGTATTTCGAAGATAGGCAATCCAAGCTTCCGTATCTAGCAATGATCTCTGGACTCGGGGAGTATAAATTAGTGCAGAATCTATTCTGCGTATGGAACGCGGCGGAGTAGATTCAGGAACTGCAATCCAGCCTTTCCAATTGAAATTTATTCAGTGCTGTGGAAAAGAAACAATAAATTTTTTCACTACACTAAGCTGGCGTAGACGGCATTACAGTGTTCAGGGTTACCTCTCTGAAAGAAACTTTTCTCAATCTTCCTGCCTGACTAACGCGGTGAAGTATCGATACTCTCTCAAGAAACTGCAGTGACTGGGCAGAGCACCCTTGACAGTATTCAAGCAGCGTCACGAATGGCAACCTCGAGCACAATCGGATGAGCTCTGAAATAAAATGTTCCTATACAGCGCTCAAAACTCATTTGGACGTGCCACTCAAGCGAGCCGATTTTCGCACTATATTGAAGCAATGCGCTTAGCCTAGAGTTTTATTCGATGCGACTGCAGCAAAGTTCGCCCTAAACCATTTTCCCTGCTCGTACAACCGGACGCAGAAGCTTACGCCCGCATTACTGTGGAAATTTTCGGCACTGCTGTGTCCAGCTGAATCAATTGCCACCAAACAAGTCGCGTGCTAATGAGAATTTACGCCAGCAAGGGGATGGCGAAAATTTTCTGATTATTGCAAACGAGACCTAGCACCTTGCTGACTTTTGTAGTCGACTCTTTTGCGGCGTCTTACACCGTAAGCTGTTATGGGCCTATTCCAATAGGTATTTTGGTTGGCGATATTCTTCGCCACCGTCGCAGCTATCGCCAGGCTCCTAGCTGCCCACTATAATGGAAGACGGTGCGCTTCCTCTCCGCTTGCCTCCTTTGCGCGCCCAAGATTGAGCCACCATCTTCGGCTCACCCTCGCAGGGTTTCACTGCCACATACAGCATACGGCGGGCGGCGGTGAGGTTATCGCCCTTGGACATTATACAGAACGTCACGACGATGGCGACGCCGACGGAGACGGTAGAATAGCACCTAGCGTCCCCATGTGTTTGCTAAAGGAATAAAAAAAATACAGCGATACAACGAAACACTGGCACGCAAAGCACTTCAGATTAACCTTCAGACAAACCACTTCAGACAAACCTTCAGATGAAATTGCCATTAATTCCCCCGATTTCCTCCAATCGCCGGCGCCATGTACAGCCTAATGGGTAACGCCGGGATGGCGCCCCTGTTTCGACAAGGGGCTCTTTTAAAAGCTTTTTTTGCGGCGTACCAACAAAATAACATGATATTGAAGTTGGGGTAAAACCATGTCATGTCGTTTTTATACTCCTGCAGGAAGAGACCGGAGTAAAGTGATGGAATGTCACATTATTTAATTCTCCCTTATATCCAAGTAAATATTCAAAGATAAGAGAATTTTCATGTCACATCCCCTACTAAAACTCTCATAAAGGGTATTTTTTGTTTATAGTGATATGTAGCAACTTTGATATCTTATCACGGTATTCACAATTATAGAACATACTGTTGGTTAGCTCATTTTTCTGCTTTTTATAGCTTTTTGTCTGTTTTTTTTTGTTGTTTTCGTATCGAAAGTGATGGGAAACAAGTGCGCCAAGTATTATACGTGTTTTGATGCTTGCAAGATCAGCAAAAAGTGACAGCCCCACATATATGGCAATATTGTATAAAACTTCAAAGCTCCCTATCCGACGCTGTGTGACAACCTCTACGTGAAACAAGTAACTGCGATGCAGAATGTAATTAGTACGCAAACATTATACCCGCTCTATTGACGTTCACTCTCTGACCATGTTTGCTTGCTTGTCTATCGCATTCTAGGAGACATAGTTATGGTCTTATTTCCAACGGGTTCTGGCACGTTGGTCGTAAAACCGGATAAATAATTGGTTCGTTGCTGGAAAGCTATAAGTACGCAAACAGCCTGACTGATTTCCTGCACTGTGCAGACAGTGAGACATAATATACATCTCCTTGATTCTGCAGTTAATAAAGCTGTTGCGACATGTTCTATTACTCTGTCCTTCGTCTGCAGTACGCGTACTTCGGTAAACAATGTTGCACCCTCTCTGCAAATAATTTAGACGCGTGTTTCGGTTGCTACTCATTTCGCTTACGATCTAAACTTACTAACGAATTAGTTCGTACTCAGCCGTAAAGTTTCCGTAATTGTTTTCAGACTAAATGAGAAATACTTACCTGTCGCGCGTGGCAACGCTGAAGACGGTGGCAATGAAATCTGAGGCTCCAACAAATAACACACGAAAAAGAAAAGCAGCAAGTGATAGTGAATATACCTGATCTAGTTTGCGCAAGCCCCGAAATAAGTTCACGTGTTCTCATATTTAAAACGCGGCCCGCAGAGCACGTCGTCCACTCTAATCTCACATATAAACCGGGGGAAAGATAATTCTCTACTTCTACCACATTTCTCGCTCACTGTGCTGGATGTCCGGTATACCAAAATGCGCACCTGTAAAATTAAGCATGCAACAAACGTGGCAGAAATTTGATCCGCAAGCTCTGACACAGTTACGGATTTCTGTGCAAGTAGCATTTGGGAGGCGAAGTGCAAATCGACGCCATACGGTAAGGAAGCCTTTGTTGTTTGCATTATATATTTATTGACTCGTGTGCTCGTCCCAAGAAAAATTACACCTAGTATCGCCCTATGCGATACGATCTGAAGCGTGGAGCCCAGTCAGCAATGATCTGATTAGCACGATGCTATATAGCACTCAGAACTGACATTCTAGGCACGTTTCATGTTTGGGAAAAATACGCAGTGCTGATAGAAAACAGAAAAAAAGAAACAGGAGGTGTAGCAACCAGAGCAAGGAATGCGTCTAGTCCATGCAAAAATACAATAAGAAAATTTCTTTCCAATTTTCATATTCTTCTTTTCCGGCTGTTTGAACGCTTGCAGTTGACGTTCTTAGCACAGCCCGGTCTTCAGAAGCACCATTTCGAGTACATCAAAGCGAGAATGCACTGTGAATTGGCTGAAGAAGGAAAAGCGTGTTGCGATAGAAAGAAAACACTATGCATTTTGTTGACTGCTGCTGCCTACATGCACAACGTGGAATATATATATATATATATATATATATATATATAGAGAGAGAGAGAGAGAGAGAGAGAGAGAGAGAACGGGCAGAAAGGGGGTTAATTAAACGAGGGACCTAATTTTTATAAAATTTAATCTGGAGAAGCCAACAAACAAAGGCACCAAGGAAAACATAGGGGAAATTACGTGTACTCACCAAATGAATTAAAGAAATGATAAATTAATGGCGATGAAAGTGGATCAAAAAACAACCTGCCGCAGGTGGGGAGCGATCCCACGTCATCGCATTACAAATGCGAGCATCGCACGGATAATGCGAGAAGCTGAGAATGGTTTGAGAGCAACGTTCTGATTAAGCATCCTTCAGAGATACAAATGGGATGCGCGACAGGCGCGCAAAAAGCTCATTACTGAAGAAATTGTCTTGCTTAGAAAATGGAGTTGCGTATACTCACAGTATACGCAACTCAAGACTCCGCAGCCGAATTCGAGAAACCGAGCTAGACGCGTGTGCTGGCCTGCCTTCTTTAGTATTAAGAATGTGCGCACATAGAGCCTCAGCGTTATTGGGCTCTGCCTTTCTGCTACTGTCTTCTCTTTGGGTTGCAGGAAAGAAAAACGCTCACTTGAGTTAGTTCAGGAGCTGTGAATCCGGCTTCCATCTCTAGAGTGCTGTAGCGGCGCGAGTGTAATTGCGAGTAATGACAGTAAGGACATCATTGTTTACATCTCTGCGAGGAAGGCGGAGTTGAGGACGATATGTAGTTGTTTAGGTGGTCAGTCGGTGACAAAACAACAGCGCGACTGATAATCAATGCAGATTTATTTATTATTTATTTATTTATTTATTTATTTATTTAGAAGCTGTTTCATGTTTTGATTGAAATAATAAATTTTCTGAAATACGCACAGTCGGGCTTGGTGGCATCATGCAGAAAAGTCCGGCAGATCTGAAGTTTTTTTCATCTGTGAAACACTGGAATGGCACGAATGAAGAATGAAGCATCCAGAACGATTTTTAGGTGATTCTAGAAAAGTGATGAGTGATTTAGTTGGGGGATCACAAACCTACTAGGTATACTCAAGCTTGGATCAGACTAAGGTCTTATATAGTAGAAATTTTAGGTATAGTGGGTCTTTGGAAAAGTTCCGACGAAGGAAGCCAAGTATGTCATTGGCGTTATTAATACTGCATCCTACATGCAAGTTCCACGAAAGAGCATTAGTAAAGTGAAGGCCTAGATACCTGTCGTAGTTACCGTAGCTAGCACGAACCCGTTAATACTGTAGGAATGAAGATTAGAATCGATACCAGGCAATGTTATTGTCATTGATTTACGCTTGTTAATATTCAGTTTCATTTGACAAGTGTCTCACGAACGAGAAATTTTATTGAGATAAGATTGTATCATCTGGGCATCATATCCGTTAGTAATTTTCCTATAAAATACGAAGTCGTCAGCAAATGCCCTTACAATAGGGAGAACTGAAGTGTGGAGATCGTTGGTGAAAATGAGGAAATGACGGGGCCCGGGCGCGGAACCCTGAGGAACTCCTAACGCCACTGGACAATATTAGGAACCACGTTCATTACCTATTACATATCGTGTGCGATTGTGTAAAAACACTCTATAGTAACATTGACGACAATATTAAGCGCGTAAAGAATGATAAGTAGTTTACCGAACACAATCTCAAAGTCACTGGGAAAGTCTAAAAAAAATGCAATTTACACCTAGTGAGCAGTCTGAAGCTGCTAACAAGTCATTATTTAAATGCTATAAATTCTATTTCAGAAGAATGAAGTTTTCGAAAACCGTGCTAAAGAAAAAAAAACTGGTTAGTCTCTAGAAAAGTAACGGGATGGCAATGAATGACGTGTTCTATAAGTTTACAAGGTATCGATGGTATATATATGGGCCTGTAGTTTAGGGGTGAAAAGACGTCACCTGACTAGTGCGCCGGAATCAACTTGCCCATCTTCCAGTCGCTCGGTAGCATGTTCATCTGTAATGCTACAATAAATTAGCATTCCTATCATTTGTACGCCCTCAGCTTGAGTTCGCGTCCCCTATATGGTCTCCCTACCATGAATACTTAATCTGCATGTTAGAAGCCACCCAAAACCGAGTATGTCGATTTATTTCCCGAAATTACCGCTACCAGTCAAGCATTACTCAAATAAAACTCGACCTTTCCCTTCAATCACTGAGTAGCCTCCGTGAAATAGCACTCCTGTCCTTGCTCCATAGATATGTTCACCAAATGAAGCCATCAAACTTGCCACTGGAACGCATGTCTTGCACATCACGACGACTTTATAATGATTTAAGCCGCACTCGCATTTATGGCAACACTAACGCATTTAACTTCTCGGCTCTACCACGAGCGATTCGGTTATGGAATTCGCTTCCTAACAGCACTGTCGCTCAAATGAGCAATGATAAATTCAGACAACTACTGAACCTGCAGCCTTCATCATAACAAATATATAGATCTGTACATATGTCATGTCATATAATACGTGTCACATATGGCCCATGACTTTCTTTTTGTTGTTGTTATTGTTGCTTCAGTATTGTTTGCTTTGCTTTCTGTGCTCGCACTATGTACGGTATTTTGCGCGAGTGTTACATCGTTTTTTATGTTACCGTGGATTTTACTTCTCATTCCTTTCCCGACAACTGTTTGTATTGACTTAGCGTTTTTATTTGTTACACTGTTTTGCAAGCATGTGATAATTATAAACATTTTTAGCTCTCACATTTTTTTTAGCGCTAACATATCTGTTTTCTCTTGTCATTTGTCAAATGACGTCCCCCTTACTGAATGCTCCCATTGGGGCCTGTCAG
Organism: Dermacentor variabilis; assembly: GCF_050947875.1. Lineage (NCBI taxonomy): Eukaryota > Metazoa > Arthropoda > Arachnida > Ixodida > Ixodidae > Dermacentor > Dermacentor variabilis. Next base: position 68,142,292 of record NC_134569.1, on the reverse strand, counting down.
GTACTTTGAAATAAATAAATAAACAAATAAATAAATAACTTCATTAATAAATAAATAAATAATGACTGAGTGAATATAGAGGACAATATAACGGTAGAATATGCTTCAGTGTTTTTAAGAAATTTGTAATTGATACCATCAATAGCAGCAGATGACGACACTTTTACATGACGATTAAGATTTTGTATCCCAGCCCAGTCAACAGTGATATCAATGACGTAATGTTAAGGCAGACGTCACTGTAATACCAGATGACCTAAGCGGACGAAACAACTAAAAAAAGCAGCAGCCGCACTTCTTGAGCTCTTCATAGCGCCGCAGTAAAATAAATTTATTGTGATTGTAGTTTATATTTTGCTTATTTTTATTCAGAAATCATGAAGCTGCGTTATTTTTGTCGCCTGCGTTCGAGATACAATCAGTAAGAATTATGCATAGCGTTTGTCTCCGTGCTCTACTCGGGTCATTGACACGGTGGGTACTGCAGAAGCAAGCAACGATGATCCTTGCTACTTCGCATCGACTAAGTGCTAGGAAGTGCCCTGTTTGCAAAAACCACTGACTAGGGCAGCCTGCTATATACGAAATGCAGCGTTGCAATGCTTGTGAAGTTTCGGTCTTTCCTTCTCTAAGCATGTATTTAAATTAATAAGTTTGAATAGGTAAAACCAAGCGCGAAACTCGTCTTGCTTATCGTTCTATGATAGTCAGACAAAGAGACTGGATTTAAATTGCATGGTAATCAGCCATACCATTAAAGCTTCCCTAATTTTGTTCATAACGAATTGAGCATATAACTCTTCTTTATGCTGTGCATCATTCTTTTCGCGGTTTTTAATTGATGAAAAAGCCATTTCATATATTCTCACAATTATCCTAGTTCTTAGGTAGAAAGAGCAACAAGAACGATTCTTTAACACGAGGGTCACAGAGGGCAGAATAAGATCTCAGTATAAATATTAGGGCTGTGGCGTGGCCTAAGACTCAGGGACAAAGTTTAGAGCAAAAGTGTTTCAAATAGCCAGATCCTTTTCACGGAATGCGAGAGAAAGCGAAAGTTGTGTCATAGCACAATAATGTTCTCAACTTCATTTTATCGTGTGTGCATCATGGCAGCAAGAGCCAAACTTATAAATAAATAAATAAATAAATAAATAAATAAATAAATAAATAAATAAATAAATAAATCGATTGATCCAATTTTATTGATTGATTATTCGATTGAATGATTGATCGATCAATCGATTAATTAAACAGTCAGTCAGTAAATCAGTCTCTAAAGTTTTTATTATAGTGCTCAGGAACTGCTACGGAGCCTTCGTACTGGTGTACTTAAAAAGTGACACGCGGGATAAAATGTACAGGGGATTCGAATGGGGCAGGCAAAACAATGTTAGATAGGGAAGCAGAATATGAGGAGGCGGACGCAAAAGGGAGTAAATCATACAACAACATTATGTACATATGTACAATACACAGGAAATTTGCTCTGAAATATGTCAACACAAGCGGAATACTTTTTACATGTTTTTTTTTTTTCGAGTGGAGCCACAGGACAAGCTCTAATGCCACAAGGCTGCGCAGGAAACGTGAAATGTTGCTTGGCATACTTTTACGTCACGGAAATTGCACATGATCAAGAAGTCTTGGACAATGTATAATAGCATGAACCACCTTACAGAGGACGGAAGGTATGATTGAAAGACCTTGATTTTAGAGGTGTGAGTTGATGTATATTTGATAGGGCTGGACTATGATCTCCAGAACGGCAAAAGTGGTGCTTGAAAATAGATATGAATTTATTCTGGGCACCTTCACTGATTTCAGAATTAGATTTAAACGTTCCAGCCAAAAACTACCAATCGACACCCTAGTAGAGGAAAGCAAAAAGTAGAATACAGTTTTAGAAAGGCAACAGGGGAGTGGAAGTCGTAGGATATACGATGAACAATACTATAAGTGCGAAGGGCACGTTGTTTTACAAATTTATCATGTGAAGAGAAGCTTACCGTTAATCGACGCACGCACCCAGAATGTCATTTCATCTACTCCGGCGAATGGAAGATCCAGAAGGGTGTATAAAAATTGCACATCGCGTGTTTTCCGCGTATAACTTAATAGCATGGTTTTGGAACCATTTAAAAGTAGCTTATTGCTTCTGCACCAGCTTGAGAATGAAAATATGTCTTTTTGCAGGTCAGTGAAGTCATAGACTCTGTTCACAGTCTTAAGTAACCATAAGTCCTCAGCATATAGACATATTCTTCTTGGGCGCCGCCATATTGTGTAGGCAGCGGCACCATCAATGGGCAGTCGACATGCTGGCTTGGCCGAGCGCTCCGTGTTGTATGCAAGGCATACGCTCCGCAGCAATTTATGGTGGCTGTTCTTGTGCTCGCGCAGTCCAGTTAGTGTGGCGCGGCGTTGTATATGAGTGAGAAACGGTTCTGTAAGACGTTCTGAAGTGATTTTAGTCAGCAGGGTTGGAGCTGCTGCTGGCGTTGACTTGGACGGAGAACCCGGCGCGATGTCTGTGTGCGCGTATGAGCCTACAGTCAGCCTCGGCAGCTATGCATTTCTGAAAATTTGTTTCACGGATGTAACTTTACTGCAGAATTCTCACTAATTCTAAGCTTTAGGTTGGCAGTAATGAGTAGTTACGAACCATCAGACAATCCTGATAGCGTGGGTGCCGTTCTGCTACGGAGTAAGTTGTGCTGTTTATTTTGACAAGCATTCAAGATGCTATCTGTAGATACAGTGCCCTGCTACCTGGTTTATTGGATGACGTTTCCGCCGATGAGTAAAATAGCTTTGGTTACCAACAACAGCATAGACTACAGTGTGAATAACCTTTGCCTTGTGGTCGAGCGATCGGTTGCGAACTGCGCAAGCGTCCAGAACAGTGGTAGATCCTGGTTTATAGATCTGTTTGTGCGTTACAGCGTATTTCCCAAGCATGCGGCATTGCCATGTGAGGCCTTACTGCGGCATTAGGCAGTGTGTAGCACTTGTTTTTTAGAAAGAAGAGGATGAAAACCTATTTTGTTTTTAGGTTTTGTTTTTCCCTTTGTCTACGACGCACATACCCGTTTTACGGAAATTATGTCCTCACAAATCAGAGCAACATCCTTTTTATATTTTCTTTGTGGAAATTACTGCTTTACATGGCCAAAAGGAAATTCAGAAGCACAAAACTTCTATGTATTATGTTGGTTTACCAAGCACAGATGTCGACTGTGTTGAGAAACTCCATCGACCTCACACAGGAAAGTAACGTAGACATAGCATTGTGATTTCACATTTACCAGACTTGAAATTTGGGACAATTAACGATGCTAGTGGCTGACGCAAATATTTTACAACGATCGGCACATAAATATTTCGGGGTTGCATTAGGAGACGTATTCTGCGACGATCAATTTCGGTGATAGTACTGCCTCGGTCATCAGGCACGTGCTGATTGGCTGGTTGAGCACTTCGTGAGGCGAAAGCGATGGTATAGCCGAAGTGATCGTCGCAGAATATGTCCGTAGGTTGCCCGTGGACGGACACTTTTTCGTTTTAATTGTTACGCCAAGCGATCAGACAGTGAGAAGATTTTGCAATTCAAGCTGGTAATTCAGAGATACGGTTGCTCTCCATGAGATAAAAATCTGATCACACCTTAGCACTTATGCGTTGTGAATGCGAAAGTATTATTGACCACTTGAATGCCGCGGAGCCATCCTTCAAGTTATGAACTCCTTGCGGGAAAGCGAGCGCGTTGAGCCGCTTGGTGCACAAGGCGTTGCACTTCGATAGGTGACGTAGACGTAATGCTACCTTGCCCTACTGCCATAGAACCTAATGAGGACGCTCCCGAGTAAGCCGCGGTGATCTCGACTTCGTCACTTTTGTTACGCCATGCTTGGCATTGTAAATTTCTGTTGAAGAAGCATGACCTCATAAAGCACAGTGCAGGCCTGCTGTCTAGGAGGCGTTGGCTTGGTTCGTTTTGATTTGGCCGGACCGAGGCGCAGTCAGAGCGCAGGCGAAAGCCTGGGCGAATAAGGAACATGAGGATAACACAGGCTTCCGAGAATGAGAGCGAAGGCGTCGAGGCGACGCCTTGCCCCCCTCACGCTGCACCTGGTGCACTAACAACGCAGCGAAGCAGCAGGTATCCCGTTTCACCTCCTGTGCTCCGTCCAGGCGCTCTCGTGACGTGGTGTCACTGCAAATGGGAATTCCGGCGCCATTTTTCGCTCGTACAGATTACTGACGCCGGCTTTTCCGCTCAATAGGCCATTTGACGCTTTCACATGAAAACCGGTACAGCCAAAATAGTCCCCAGCACACACACACACACCGCGGCTGATGCACGTTGCATGGTTGCTCACTTGAGGGAAATTTCCGCATGCCGTTGTTATCGTCGCAGTGAAAGGCTACAAAGTGCGTCTTCGACGACCCCCTATGAGCTGACATGTCGTAAATTTCATGAAGAACGAGCTGAAGCATCTCCAAATTGTTCCGTATCACGTGACGGTAACACATTCAAACAGGGTCGCGCCGGCGCGCAAGCTAGAGAGGACGAGAAGTACACCACGGGTTCTTTCATACTCGCCCAATAAAAAGGTCTGCAGAAGGAATGAACAGCGTTGAAGTGCTGACGAAATTCACTAACAGTAGGAAGACAAGAGTGCCAAGAAGGGATTGTTGAGTAGCTCCGCTACTAACATCATAGCTAACACATCTGTGTGCATTAACCAACTAAACACGATCTATTGATTAGTTAATTAGGTGCCAGTGCAGCAACGGAAGAATGTGCGCTCATTTCTGTTAGCTTTATGATAAGGACCTCATGGCAAACTGCATCAAATAATATACTTCGGTCAAAGTAAAGGTCGTGATTGGCCCCCATTATGTACTACACTGGAAGCATGGGTCATAAATGGGACCAAGTTCATTTGTTGGGGAGCGCCATCACACAAAATCATGTTGTTCATCTATCAAAATGTTCTTAGCACTACTACAAAGCAGGGAATTCAATACAGATTCAAACACTTTTGACGCGTAGAGGATAGATATCACCCGACATGTGTATGCGGTCACTATCCGTGCTACCTTCCAAGCGCTAAGAAACTTACTAAACTTTAGGGAACTGCTGAAGATGCTTGTGAGAAAAGAAACAAGCATGTTTCGATACGTCTTAAGCACTTCCAGAGGGACTGCATCAGCGCCACAAGGAACACTACATTTGAGCGGCTTTCATTTCAAAACAAAGTAATCGTTGAGTGACGGCGTACACACCGTACCAGGCCGAAAAGGTAGGTTGCTTGAGGTAGAAGCATCTTTTAAGCCAAATAAAGGACAGAAATGTTCTGCGAAGGCATCAGCTGCGTTCGTGATATCACCCTTTTCATAAACAAGACGTACGTCTTCCGAACTCTTAAAACAGTGAGAGCTCACGTAGCTCCAGAATTTTTTTAAACTGCGGGTGATAATGTCTTCAACCCGTTCAATGTGGTCGTAGAGATAACCCTATTTTTAAAAAAAATTTGCAAGGACCAATGACAGCGCCTATCTTCAAGTTTCCACTTATCTAGGCCGGTTTGCCCGACTTTACTGTGTCCACAGTCTTTCAGTTTCATTCTCGCTTTTAGTTGTTCAGAAACCCCATGAGGAAGCACTGCGTTTTTGGGCGTTTTTTAGGCATGAAAATGCGAGTGTCATTTTCAATGATTTTCATAAACAAATCAACCTGTTCATCAACATCAGCTGTCGCATTTACGAAAGACTAGTCAGTGTCTTGAAGATAATGGTACAAGCAAAAGTAGCCTACAAGGGAAAGTGTATGCTGTGCTTCGAGTTGTTATCGCAATGGATGGCGTGTTTCTGTGCTGCCCGAGTTAAATAAACAAATAAAGGAGCTTGAAACTTGTCTGGTGCTACCTGATGAATGTCGCTACGATTGAAGGCAAATCAATCAAAATTCATAAGACTAGAACGTTGCCACCACCGTTTTCAGATAAGTTTAGCTATTGCACGGAGTTAAAAAAGATAAACCATGAGTGGCATTTCTGAGAAATGCGAAAAGAACTTAGGCAGACAGTAATATTAGTGGATGAAATTTTAGGTGCATTAAAGTGTCCAATAATTCACGATTTGCAGTTTTTATAATAATAATAATAATAATAATAATAATAATAATAATAATAATAATAATAATAATAATAATAATAATAATAATAATAATAATAATAATAATAATAATAATAATAATAATAATAATAATAATAATAATAACCATGACAAGCATAACGAATTTCAACAGTTTGTATCTAAGGGCACATAGATTGTGTAATATCCTGGTAAAGCTCTAACGTCGCTGGCTTTCCTTCTACCCCGTTTGTTTGTTTCTCTCTCTCTCTCTCTCTCCCTCATGCACAATAGCTCATAAACTAACCTGCATAAAGCAGGGTAATTAAACGAATCAAAAGCCAGAAGCAAACACGAATACTAAATACATTAGAAAAGTGGTATTGGAAAAACTCCCGTTCACAGCAACACCCTATACGTTTTCTAGTGGGCACGGACACTTCGACTTCGCGCACACAATGATCAGAAGAGCAACTGGCCACTAATCAGAAACAAAAACATTGACTCTATAGGAGCGACACGAACAAGAGTTGAAGGGTGAGGCAACTTTAGCGCGATTTCATCTCTCAGTGGTCACCAAAGCAGGCCGCTTCTAAAATAGACGACGCGCGTTAGACGTGAGTGCAGCCGCAGTTGTCGCGCACAATTTATCCTCTCTTCTACGAACGCATTCTTCCTGGTCTCTGCTCGCTCATAAAGCTAACCGCGGGAGGACCGGGTTGAATGGGCGGACGCCAGTACGTGACCCACAAGGAAAGCAGTGAGGGTGCAACTAGCTTGAACAAGTTCTTACATTTTGTCTGTGTTCGCTCTCTCTATATTGGATGAAGAAAAGGAAAGGGCTGCTGCTTTCTTTCTTTTTTGAGCAGGAAAAGAAACCTTAAAGGAGCAATAAAGCTCTTTCTGTACTTTGTGTGATGACTAGCATCTAAATAATATAATGGCAACATGAGTATACCTACAAGAAGAAAAGTACGAGATCAAAGACCAGCATAGCATAGCTTCCTAACGGCCCTTGCCGCACGCTGCATTTAAGCGATCATTTACTCGGTTCGCTATTCGTTCGGGTTTTTCCGTGAGGGCCGAGTTGCGTCCAATGGGCGAGTGGTTTCTATACGCTCGTGAAACAGCGGCTGGTTACGTGGTAGGTCGTGGTTAGATAACTGGTTGTTGCCTGCAGCAGCAAGCTTACTGTGGTAGCACCGATTAAGGAAATGGCCTGTGGATAAAATATGAACACTTGGCGAAAGAAAGACGACTGGAAAGTATGATTCCGGATTCGGAAGGTGTACGTTCTTCTTGCTCGAATGATGCTGCTTCGAGGTCACCTGTTTGACTGCATCAGCAGTACACATATGCAACAACGTGCACTGCAGTCTTAGAAAATACGCAGTCCTACAAGGCGGGGGGTGTGACTGAAGGAGCCCTGCATTTGACAACAACAGTGAAAAAGTTACAGCTTCATCGAAACGTGGCTCGACAACTTTCACTTTGATAGCTCGAAGTTGACAGCCATGAAAATTTAATTATAATATGTTCTTCCCGAAATGCTGAACTGACACTAAATTGTGGCAAAGAAACATGACTAAGCATATGACTGCTGCACGGGCAGAAGCAACAAAGTGTACCTTGGACTTGTGACAAAAAAAAAGAGAAGTTATACACTGCAACAACACGAAAAAAAATAACAACATATCTGTTCCGTCAGTCCATATATATGTTCCAAGTAAATTAGCGTCTACCAAAATGGTCGCTTTATCCAAGCTACTTCAATCAAAATGTGCTTTAAAACCGAGTGTGGTATTTAAGCGGCGTTGTAAATGTTTTATTTTATTTTTTTTCCAGATAGGCAAGTGCCTTGAATCCCACGAGTCTGCTAAGCTTTCTGCCTGTTCAACAGACTCGTGCATTTCGAAGGGAACTGCCTTCGGGCATGAGCAATTACGGGCGTTACGTAGCACCGTTTTTCATCACGCTGTCCAGTGCGGCCGCTTGTACTATGCTTTCGTTGAGAACTTTAAAGTTTAAAGCTTGGTGGTCAGATGCGTTAAGCTTTTGTTTAAATTGTGCGTAGATAGCACTTTGAAACTACATAGTTGGTTCTGAGGGACGTCGCAGTGAAGGGCTTCGGACTAATTTTGACGTCCAGAGATTCTGTGACGTGCACCTAAATCTGTGTGCATGGGTGGATTTGCATTTGTCCGGCATCGCCATGTGGCTACCATGGCTGGGTATCGAACCGGCGACCTGATGCTCGGCAGCAGAACGCCGTTGATGCTGAGGCACCACTGCGGGCCAAACTCTGTATCTGCAAGGCAGCATAACAGATGGGAAAGGAGGAAAAGAGTGATGACGAGAACCAAGGCGGATGCGATGATGCGGTCGGCGAACTTTCGGTAGTCATCTGTCGTCTCCCGTGGTTCAGTCATAATATGGTGTTTTCTTTTTTCACGCAAGTATATACCAATTTAGCACACTGGTATCAAAAGGTTCGCCTACAAAAATTTCGCAGAAAACTCTCCACGCGAAGTGGGCGCTCCGCCATTTCGGTTACGGTGACAATATCACAGTTTCTAACAAGGGGGTATTGTCCACCCACGCCAAGGCCATAATTAGGTGCAAAGCAGATGCATAATGATGTTCCGTTCACAACAATGTCCTGTTTTGTATGTCAGTGTATAGAGCTCTCCTAGTGGACAATAATGCGACAGACCCAGTTACAAAGGGACAGTACTCATTGTACAGCACAAGCGTGACCTTTGATTCCGTTTAATTTATATTTCTTATCGCTCGCAGAGGTAAATCACCGAAGACATCGAACCCTCAGATTGCTATTAGTCTTTATTTCGCTTCAGCCACTTTGTAGAACCGGATGGTTTAAGGAACCATGTATAGACGTCATGCTGTGAGATCCTCGAAATAATATTGTTTTTCTAGCGCACAGAGACAAAGAAAAAAAATATTTTCGCCATGATTGAGTATTCTTTGTTAAAGAAACAGTGGAAATCGACAGTAAGCTTCCGATGATGCTTCAGAAGTCTCAAAATTAACCATTTTACTATTTTATCCTCGAATGACGTAAATTTATTTGGCCTCAAAGCGAGGAAAAATGCCCATGTCCGCAGAGTTCGACTTCAAAAAAAAAAAAAACTGCCTTCATTCATGGTAGGAAACCATAACCACGTGACAAATACAATCACATGCTGACTCCAAATCTACATAATAGCTATTATTTCTTTTCTGCATTTATTTCTACCCGAAATTTCACCCACACTAACTACAGCACATGCCAGATATATACCGGATAAAGACTTCTGAGCCAGCATCTGTTCTGCTTCTTGATTGAGCGCAGGAAGAGAATTCAGCTCTACAAAAAAGTTTTTTTTTATAATTCCACGAGTGTCAACAAATAGAGAGAGCACTGGGAAATGAAGTAGGGTTATGGTCGCTGGCGGTAAATGGATGTAGCAGCCTTGAACATTTACTGCGCTATTACTAACAGGTTTGTCGAAAATTAGGGGTTCTGCCGTTAACAGGGCCCATTTGTGTGAAAACCATCCAAACTTCCGCTATTATGTCTCTACCGCCACAAATAAAAAGCGAAATAAGAGTTGTGGTGAAGCAAAATAAAATAAAAAAACGACAAGGGAAATGACGTAACAAGGTGGTCAAAAAACGCGCGCCAATCTAGCCCTGCAAGTGTCTTATAGAGAAACAGGTTGAAATATACCATCAAGTGACCTCAAACCACCGACATCGTTGCGTTTTCTCGTAGGCCTGGACGGGTACAAGAGAAACCGTCAAAAAGCCACAAACTCTTCAAATGATGTGTTCGGCCAAGCCTTAGCGTACGCATTTAACAGGAAGACAGCGAATAGGAACTCCCACGGCAATCGATCGTCGTTGGTGCCGCGTCTTCCTTCGGTGGCCTTTTGCGCCTCATTTACGAATGCCGCCCTCCCTTCGCACTTCATTCTTCTCCACTCTTATTTATTTGCTTCTTTCCTGTTTTTTATCTTTTATTCTCTTTGTTGATTTCCCTAGTTTGTTTGTTTCTTCGCTTCTAGCCTTGCTCGTTTCTTCTACGAGCGATGAAGCGAGCTGTCGATGTGTGGCTTTTTCGCGCAACGGTCACCAGATGATTGACTTTCGGTTGTCCAAGATGATGCCCATGCACTGATGACGGCGAGCTCCCTAGTGGTAGCAAAAGGAACGACGAGTGCGGGGACGTAGGAGGTGGTGTTCGCAATTCAATTTGGCATATTCCCCGAGCGCGGTCAATCCTACTAGGCACTGGCATGATGTTTGCAGTGGCGATGCCGCGGCCTCGCTAATTGCTTTACGCCCTCTGCGTCTGGGGCCCCAGGGCTCTCGCTTGCTCGCTCGCTTTGTCGCTGCGGCAGAAGCCTACATGCTCGTTCGAATGGTCTTTAGCCAGACATGGTTAAATATCAACGTTGCTTAAGACGAACGCACTGACGATCAATATTGCTATTTCCATTTATTTCCTTCCCCAAACTTTCAAATGAAACGATGCTCTCAAGTGCGGCGTATTCTTACTGCGGGGTGCCCAAAGGCCTTCTGGGAAGTGTCGAACTGAATTTTATTTCTCACGTTTGGCTGACTTCTTGTCTCGCATGCACAGTTGTTGTTCAATCGCGCCCATTTTTCTTTTGTTTGCCCTTTGGAACCTGATTCCGTTCCCACGTAATTTGCACGCTTGTGCAATTGGTCGTGGCGAAGAATAAACGAGCTCGATCGAGACTTAGCGGTATCGAGAGGTCCTTCTTTAAGTGCGCGCTTTTCAGTTTCTGCGTGCGTACTGCTTTTCTTATGTCCTTTCGCAGCTAATTGTGAAACGTACGCATGCTTCCCAAGTACTGACGAAGAAGAAAAGAAAGGATTACGAAATGACACAAGATGTAAACTGTCCAGCAAGACGCTTGTATTGCTGCGACACAACTATCTTGTAGTGGAGTTACGGTACCACGCAGGACATCATGATGATTTTACTGGACCCGTGATCAATAACCGTAAATAATATACATTACTGTGTGAAGTATTGCAATTTTCTATATTCCTGCAAAAGATTACTAGTGGTATCCAGTGGGCAGTGCTTGTAGCCTTGAATGTTAAAAAGTTGGAGTAAAGTGGGCTGCACCTAGCATGTATAAAAACATCGCAAGCATACCTTGAAGCGACAGAAAGCTGAAATAATTAAAACCAATGAGAGAGAAACTTTTCAATTGTTTCACCTTACTGCATGTTGCTCTGCAATTTTCCCTGCTGCGGATGGTCCAGTGCTTTTATTTTCCTTTGAGCAACAAGTTCCCACGTGCGGCTAAGTTTTCATCCGAATGGGTGTGATCTGTACGTTGAGCGCGCGCACTTTTTGGCTGCCTAAGCATTTGCCTTAGTTTATGTAAAAAACGTACTTTTTGGCATATCCTAGCTTAACTTACTCATTTAGGTAATATGTGACATCTTTTATTGTACTACAGTCTACTGCTGCGTTTACACGTCTATCCTTTCTGGGGGTCACAGCGGTGCTCATTTTCTTTCGTAATGTAACATATTTGAAAACATTCTTTTCTTAACATGTTTTGACATACGATTCTGTCTACGTGTATGCGTTCAGTGAGTGCCAAAGTAACGCTAGTCATAAAATAAACGCAGAACCACCCGTCCTAGATATATATTAAGCAGAGACCGTGTTTGCAAACACGACTTTCGCCTACTTTTTTGCACGTTTTATCTGCCCTGGAAAATTAGTGAATAAAATATAGCCTGGTGCTGTTTTTAAATATTTCTTGTTTTGCATTAAAGCTTTTAGCAGACGTATGGGCTTTTGTGTAGTGTGCCTACGTAATGTATACTTACATTTTACCTTTTATTCATTAAGTGTTCTTCGCTTGCTGCAGTCCTATTTCAAAGTCTCTTTAGCCAGCTCACAGGTCATTGTCGCATCCTTGTTTAGTACATCATGCTTAAATCTATAACGTACCCTATGTGCTCGTCCCAAAACACGGCAATGCATTAAAAAAGTACACATTGCATATAGTAAATGGCAAGTGCAGAAGCAGTTCTTTTTCCCTCGTGAGTTTCATGTACACACGCAATGCTCGAGGTTTACTTGTTTCCTTGAAGTGCAATTCGTATAATTATGTTTCCAGTCCTTTTAAATGAAACTACTCGACATGAAAATCTTCTTTATTCCCCAGAAAAAAAATTAAATTATGGGGTTTCACGTGTTAAACCACGATTGAATTATGCGCACGCCGTAGTTGGGGACTCCGGAAATTTGGACCGCATGGGATTCTTTAACGATGCACCTAAATCTACGTACACGGGTGTTTTCAAATTTAGCCCACATCAAAATGCTGCCGCCGTGGCCCGGATTTGATTCTGCGACCTCGTGCTTAGCAGCCCAACACCATACCAACTAAGCAACCAGGGCAGACGTTCTTTCTTTTCTCCTACGGGGAAGTTCTACCGTTTCGAACCTAGGCATAATTATTTTCTTTTTGCCTCTGCGTCGAGCCAAACGTGAAGAACGGAAAAAGCTAATATCGAGAGCCTACGTTCGCGAAAGCCTTAATGAATACAGAGGATTTAGAACTTAACTTTGTTTAATGCTGAAACATTTCTGACACATAAGTCCGTTGCTCATCTAACTTCATCGCGAGTGAATCTGGACTTAGAGGATTTCCTACATTTGCGGAGCAGCAGGTACACCACCAACATTTTACCTCGTCTGGTTATGAAGATTAAGGCTCGAAAGCTTCATTTGTTTCTGAACAATCTAACGCGGCATAAAGAATTTGTTATTTTACACTGATCTTGTACCATACATGCTGCCCGTATCAACCTACATAAGCTAGCAGAAAGCCAGAGCTTAGAAAAGGCCATTCGTGTTCACTTTGTGAACACGAAACCTCAGCAGTCATGGAGGCATTGCGGAATCACGGTGTAGACGAGCCGTATGTAAAAATACTGAAAGATTTCTATAGCGGCTCCAGAGCCACCGTAGTCCTCCATAAAGAAAGCAACAAAATACCAATAAAGAAAGGGGTCAGGCAGGGAGTTACGATCACTCCAATGCTATTCACAGCGTGTTTACAGGAGGTATTCAGAGACCTGAATTGGGAAGAGCTGGGGATAAGAGTTAATGGAGAATACCTTAGTAACTTGCGATTCGCTGATGATATTGCCTTGCTTAGTAACTCAAGGGACCAACTGCAATGCATGCTCACTGACCTAGAGAGTCAAAGCCGAAGGGTGGGTCTAAAAATTAATCTGCAGAAAACTCAAGTAATGTTTAACAGTCTCGGAAGAGAACAGCAGTTTACAATAGGTAGTGAGGCACTGGAAGTGGTAAGGGAATAAGGTAGTGACTGCGGATCCGGATCATGAGACTGAAATAATCAGAAGAATAAGAATGGGCTGGGGTGCGTTTGGCAGGCATTCTCAGATCATGAACCGCAGGCTGCCATTATCCTTCAAGAGAAAAGTTCATAACAGCTGTGTCTTACCAGTACTCACGTACGGGGCAGAAACCTGGAGGCTTACGAAAAGGGTCCTACTTAAATTGAGGACGACGCAACGAGCGATGGAAATAAGAATGATAGGTGTAACGCTAAGGGATAAGAAAATAGCAGATTGCGTGAGGGAACAAACGCGAGTTAATGATATCATAGTTGAAATCAAGAAAAATAAATGGGCATGGGCAGGACACGTAATGAGGAGGGAAGATAAGCGATGGTCTTTAAGAGTTACGGAATGGATTCCAAGGGAAGGGAAGCGTAGCAGAGGGCGGCAGAAAGTTAGGTGGGCGGATGAAATTAGGAAGTTTGCAGGGACAACATGGCCACAATTAGTACATGACCGGGGTAGTTGGGGAAGTATGGGAGAGGCCTTTGCCCTGCAGTGGGCCAAACCAGGCTGATGATAATGATGATAATGATGATGATGATGATGATGATGATGACTTTGTATCATCAATTTTTCGTGTTAGGGTGATGAATGCATTCAACATGCACCAGCTAGTTATTTTCTCTAAACCATTATTTTCTTTAAGTTGAGCTAACTGACGTTGAGCTCAACTTAAAGGCTCTAGATATTTTGAAAAGTTATGGATCGAAGGAGGTTAAAATGAGTCATAAAACATTCTGGATACTATTACAGTGAGAGTGAAAAAGCTACATTTTCAAGTTTATTGCGTGGCTTTCTATGTCTGGTGGTCAGCGCGCAATAGTTTACTTGAATAACTTGAAGTCCTACTGCGGCCGTTCAAACGGTGATTTAGCGCTGTTTACGTTAGCAGCTGGCTTACTTGTACCTGCAGTCTGCTGATTTATGCGAGAAGCGTCCTTTTTTTAAGATGTTTAGGCGTTTGTGATTGTCGTGCTTGAACAGTTGCGTTCTCAACCGATAGTACTGCCAACGCCAATGAGTCTTATCCTTCACAATATGCAAGCGATGGTCCTAAAGCAATTTAGTTTTTTCCTCTTTGTCATGGCTGCATTTTGTATAGGTTATATCGTACCTCTCCTCCAATGGATATTGTCGCAACTTTACTCTCACCAGTAATTTTGTTTTGCGAGTACTTGTAACGTGTCATTTCGCTTACAATGTTTCATTTATTTTGCTTCGATGTCTTCAACACCACCACTGCAACCTTGCTCAAACAGGGCTACTAAGTGATTATGCCACACGAAAGAGCGTTAATCTGTCCCCTACCTTCATAAGTCAACAAAGCTTTTTTTTCTTTCTCTCTCTCTCTTCTTTCTTAAAATGGCCTTACTCCACAGTGCCCTGCAAAGGCTCTTTTTCAACAGCGCAAAGGACAGGGACGAGACAAGTGCATATACACAGCGCTGATTGTTCTTGCGCTGTGCCCTTGTCCTTTGCGCTGTTGAAAAACAATGATACACCAACTTGCCCAAGCTTCTACAGCGTCTACAATGTAAAGACTGCTTGCTTGCTAGGATACCCTTGATGAGAAGAAGCAACCAGCGCAGGAGAAGTGAAAGCTGGGTCGCCCTATCTGCAAACACAATTCCGGGTAGGTACGTGAGCACAAAGCTTTCAATTTCTAATTCTTGTGGATGAAAAAGTGAATGCAAGAAGGTGTAACGAGCAAGCATGGACTGCTACATCCGTCATGCACTGTTTTTTTGGCGCCCATGGGTTAGTAGAATACATGACCGGTTATACGCTCTTGCTAACAGCTGCTCTACTCGGCCTTTGATTTTGTATGAGTGTGTGCGTTCGTGTGTGTGTGTGTGCGTGTTTGTCGTCAGAAGAACT
The DNA here is from genome assembly GCF_050947875.1 of Dermacentor variabilis. NCBI lineage: Eukaryota > Metazoa > Arthropoda > Arachnida > Ixodida > Ixodidae > Dermacentor > Dermacentor variabilis. The sequence goes on along the minus strand of NC_134569.1, from coordinate 68,126,842 downwards.
AACTCTGCTCAATGCCTGGCTTGGCGGCCATGTATATCGGGTGTTTTAAAACACAATTATTACTTTTCCATCACGCTTTGCGCCGCAATTCAGTATTTAAATAGTACCTCAATTAACCTGTTTTAACTACCGATAGTTATAAAAACTACCGATAATTATAAAAAAAATTCTACTGGTGCGGAACCTCGCTGCTGACAGAGTGTCATTGCCTGCGTCCTCGTATGCTCTATACTTTATTTTAAGAGCTTGGCTAACCTTAGCTGGGACACCCTGTATACGACAACATAGTTTTTCACTATGTTTATTTCCCTTCTCAGCTCGATTTTTTTCATCATTAGATAATAATTCTACGTCACGGTCTCCTGTCCAAATGAGTTCACCTTTTAGTTTCATCATTCTCAAACGCGACAGCATATTACGAGCAAAGTTTGGAAAGAGTTCATTAGAAATGAACGAAAACAATCGAAATAGGCATCAAGGGGTAAGCTGGTTGTACGGTGATAGCACGTGCTTCAGCTTCGCCATGGCCCAGAGAATTCAATAGGCTAATTGGAAAGCGAGTTCCGTTCGACGGAGCCTTTCCAACTTGCATGACCCGGCAGCGAATGCAATCTGATGTGAGTTTCGTACGCTCCAACGGCGGAAGCCACCACGGATGCCGGCGCCGCTGGCGCTGAAACCACTATAAATAGACGAGCTGTGCCCTTCAGGCGCGCAGGCACAGTCACCACCCCGTTTTAAACCACGACCTCCCCTCCTTCCCGCTACCCCTTTTTACCCTTTAATAACGTATTTCTTGCACTTTCACAATTTGCTAATGCATTGCAATACGGCCAAGGCTCCGCCTAAAGGAGCCACACGCTACCGAAAAAAAAAAATTAAAAAAATTGGCACTTCCTCGGTAAATGCCTGTAGCGCTGTACATGCCGAAACTCTGGCGAGCTGCTCCTTGTAAAAATTGAGAAATGCATTTTGATTTCAGACATGTTCGCTATATTTTATGCATTGTTGGCTGCTGCAACATCCAAAGATGTAATAGTCACATTAGCAGTGAAATACTGACGGACGCAACATGCGTTACCATTCAAGTCTGTACAAAGAATTCGCGCTAAGGAAGTCGCCGCTTTTGTTGAACTATGCAGTGCGCCAAAGATAATATGTACTTAGTTGCTATATTGAAAATAATGAATGTGCATAAGTGACAAGTGGATAAAATTAAATCATTGTGGTGTGTAACGGTGAAGAAGCGGCCAGCATTTCTTTTAACAGCGCGTAAACTTGAGCTTCTTGGTTGGGGACATAGAGGGGGAAGCACCGCAAAATAATGGAAGATAAAGGACAGGGTGCACTTTTGAGTGAGTCATGTGCAAATAATGTGATTGAGGCAAATCGGGAATGGTGCAGTACAAATAATGGGAAAAGAAGATAGTAGCAGACGCACAAGAGTGTCCCGGTGCAATATTCTTTTCGCTATTTTTAAATTTGTTTCAGTATCATTTGAATGATTTTCCTCTGCGCAACCGACCTATCAGTAACGATAAATCCAACTTTACTCAATTTTAACTGTAGGAATCTACGGCCATTGACTAAGTTAAAAAGCTACAGAAATTCCAAGAATAGTCTACTATTGCGCAAGCATTGATTCGTTCGGGTGTGACTTCGTTTTTCCTTTGTTTTGCTTACTTGTTTTTGCTAGATTATAGGCGTCTACCCATGGCCTTTCCAGTGGCAAGGAATGTTTAGGCTTTAGCATACACTAGTCAAATTTTCTTGCTGCATTCGGCTTGTTGAATGCAATCGTACCCACTGAACCGGAACACAGGGCGCGAGCGCGCTTTGTCAAAGCCGAGTGGTCTTAAGGAGGCAGTAGTGCGTGAGGGGAGAGTGCATAGTCACGATACCCTGACACTCTCGCAGTCGCTCTCATTTCTTGTCAACATTTGCCTGCGCTTTGAGTGCGCCTCAGTAAGGCCCCACGAAAATGCGCCAAGCGTCTAAAGGCACTCGCTTGCCCACGAGGTCTTCATAACTCGAACGACGCTTAGCAGCGTTCAATTGGGCATTGGGCCGCCCTAAAATTTCAAGTCGGCCCACACCCAACTTTCAACTTGGCTCACACCCATAGTAAGTTTGTTTACCCCCAAATTTCATTTGACCCACACCCAACTTAACTTGCCCACCCCCAAATTTACGTTTGTGCACCACGAAATTTCAGCTGGCCCATGCCCAAACTTAAGTTGGACACCGTTAAATTTTTAAGTTGGCATACCACCTAATTGAAGTTGGTCCAAGCTCATATTTCAGTTGGCCCACCCCCCATTTCAACTTGACCCACCCCCAAATATCAGTTACCCCACACCCAAATGTCAATTTGCCCCCCCCCCCTAGATTTCAACTTGACTCATTAATTTTAAGTTGGTCCATGTTCAAATTTGAAGTTCAATGTAATCTGGATAAGTTGGCTCACCCTCAATTTTTTTGTTAGCCCACCCCACATTTCAATCGGCCGACCCACAAATTTCATGTTTGGCCACCCACAAATTTAAGTTGGCCCACCCCTACTATAAGCCTTTTCACACATTTTCTGGGGAGCCCTATGTATGCACCCCCTGTTTATTTTTTTTTGCTTTCAGTTGTTCCTTGTTGTTTAGGAGACTACCAGTCATCTACATTTATACTATCATAACGAATAAATGTATTTGCAAACTACGCATTTTCTTGCAGGCACAAGGAATTACACTTTTCGCGTGACAGCACTGAGGAGCTCATGAAAAAATGCTTACGCATTAAAAAAATCCAGCCAATCCTGATATAACACATAGTTCTGTTAATACAGACAAACGTGGCTGCTTCGTACACGCGGCGAACGAAGTAATTCTGTTTGGAAATATTCTCGCTGGCCTGCAAATGAGGCCTTGTCTTTGCGAAGTGGATGCACTGTTTGACCTCCTCTTTGGACCAGCCTGAAAGAGTGAATCGAGATCGTGAGCCGATGTTTCTGAGGAACTTTACTTTAAAGACAGTTCATCACCGTCATAAACCAACATACGTACAAGCTTACGTCTAGATGGGTCCTGTGGCGTCAGCGTCTTTCGTGATTTTATAGGGGACATTAGTGTGATGCACAGCTTATGTTTGATAAGTTGTTGTTATGGGCTCGAATCATGGTACCTGATTAGTTTGTGTGGTATTGGGTTTCTTTATTTTCCTCTTAATATTTCCCCTCTTTCTGTCGTTTGTTTAATTTTTCTCGCTGGAGCAATATCGCAGCTTTCCTTGTTTCTTTTTTTTTGGTTAGCGTATTTACATCGCAGTCCTGTACCTCGGGGTCATTAAGTATGCAAATGTGAATGCTGTGTATTTACTACATCAAAATACTTACGTGCGCTCAATCCTACTATGTGATGGATGACTGATCCAGGCGCACGACCATGATGCCGGTGCTAATGATCGCAGAGTGACACTATTTCTATGCTCAATCGTCTTTTACAAATATGTGTCTAGTTCGTGTTCATAATTTTATATCAGTTTTTCTTTCAGTATTCAAACCTAAGTAGTGCATTTGTGATTTCTTGACAGCCGGCTCAGATGCCTACCCTCTGACTTGTTACAGCGTAAGCTGTTATGGGCTCATTCAAATGGCCATTTCGGTTGGCGATTTGGTTCGCCCCCGCCACCGCCACCGTCGTTTTCCGTGGCAGCCATCGCCAGGTTCCTACGCGCTATGAGGAATTGGCCAAGAAATGGTTGGATTGTCTCGAGGAAGGAAGAGAAGATTAAGGAGATGCATAAAAAACGCTAGAATGGAAAACATGTATTACATACCTGATCAAATTAGGCAGGATAGATGACTGTCACCACCCTGTTTCAAGGGGATGCCAATAATTTATTATAATCATCATAATTAGCATCGTATTGTGCAACATGTCACGCGATGTGAGATCCGCGTGTCGTAACGTCGATACGTGCGTACTTTCCATTGAAGTTACATAGTATTAAACCAAGTGGCATGCCATGTAGCAGTTGCATAGGTAGCGGTACAAGGTACTTTGTGTTTCCTATGAAGCATGTGGCTCATACCCAGAGTGAGGGATTGGTCAAGAAATAGATGCATTGTATTCACAAAGAAAGAGAAGATCAAAGAGACACATAAAAAACTGCTACAATGAAAAACATGTAAACAATTCACTGATGATTACGATATCGCTAATAAGAAATTTCAGCGCAGCTCTAGATGGGTTCTCATTTAGCGTGTAAATATTTTGTATTATGATTATATGGATTTATATTATGAAGAGAACGCTGTGAGCAGGGCGCTTTGTTTGCATGCAGACGGTGCGCGCAAATCTGGCGCGATAACGTAGCCATCATTGCCGCACACCCCGCCTTGCGGGGTACTACGCATTTCTCCACTCGCTTTCCTTCTACCAAAACGTGAGGGCGGCCCTTCTTCGCCAGAAAATTGTGCCACCAGTGCGAGCGGCAACACCCAAGGGAGCGTCATAACCAGCCTTACTCATAGCCGCTCTCCATTTCCCCTTGCCGGAGCACTGATACACGTCACACGTCACACGCTGGTGCTGCGGTCTGACCTCAGCAACAGACGCCGCGGACGAGCCTAGCCACCCTTGCGTCTCTCCCGAAGCGCAGATGGAAGCGCCGTGGCCGCCGGTAATTCAGCGCATGCGTAGGCCGTTTACCCTCCGCTCTTCGTCCGCTTTCTTCCTCGCGCTCTCTTCTTTCATTCTTTCCCCGCGTTCGCTTTCATATTATGTCTGTGCTCGTTCGCTCGGTTATGAGGTATAACCCGTATAACGCCGCCGAAGAGCCACGGCGACTCTCAACGCAGTAACGGCAGCTTAAGGTCTGCGCTCTAAAACATCGAGCCGGCTAAGTGATGGTTTGTCACCACCGAGTTTCAAAGCAGATGTCAATAAACCATCAGCAGCAGCACTGAATTGTGCCACTTGTCACGCAATGTGAAGTGCACGCCGCGTAGCGTCCATACGTGCAAACTTTGCCTTGCATTTGTGTTGTATTCCACCAGGTGCCCCGACATGTAGCAGCCCCGACCTACCACCCTACGGCCTGGCCCCCCTGCTGCCCATCCTGCTACAATAAAGTTGCTACCACCACCACCAGTTGCATGTTGCATGTAGTTGGAGCAGGTTAAATCAAGCAAGCTAGGTGACTATTCGACAACGCCACGTACCAAAGGGGATGCCATTAAATCATCATCAACAACAGCATCGTGTCGTGCCACAGGTCAAGGGATCTGACATGTGCGCCGCATGGTCTCGATACCTGTGTTTACTCTTCGGTACAATTTATGGCACCTCCTCGCACGATACAAAGTGCTGCTTAAGAAACGAATGGTAGAACTATGCGTGTGGCTTCAACCAGGCAACATCGAGCTGAGCAGACCTCCGTGCAGAGAGCAGGACAAGTGGTATCCCGCTGCCGACACCGGGCGGACACAGAGAGACTTCGCCATGACGGCCCACTTGTGCATAGTGCCGAAAATATAGAGCCGCTCTTCCAGCTTACGCTGTGACTCTGCTGGGTGTGTCACGCAGGCCTGTGCCATTTTTTCTACAAAACCTTTCAATGCAGGTTTCAGCTTTAAATGCGATTTGAAATGTTTCGAGTAAAAGTAAAGAAATTAGGTTCTGAAGTGAGCGCTTGTTTGTGACGGAATGTACTAAAAAAGATATTGAGTGAGATCACATGGAGGAAGGTGGAGACAGCAAACAGTGATTTAAATGCTAATCTCAGCGACATTCACCACCAGTGAAAATAACTTAAAGGAGCTTTCTACTGCAATTTTCCCACAGCAACCACGCTCTTTCTCTAACCATTACCTTTATCCTGAGGAAAATATTATGCTTTTTTTACGGCTCACAGTTTTTTGCTGAATTAATTCATATCTTTTGTCTCAATTCTGCTTACTCTCTTTCGTTATCTCGCCAACTCATGATTCCAAGGATGCAGGCTGGCCGCACAGATATGTTCCATGACTGTGCGTGCACAAACGAAAGAACACCTGCAAATAAGAACAACAACAAATGAACAAAAAAAAGGATGCTAGTTTCTCAACTCAGCACATTCCTCGTTCTCTTACTTATTTCATGACACGGGAAATATTGTTTGTACCGCATTTGCTTTCTTTCATTTTCATTCAGGCCAAGCGCGTCCAGAATGTCACTGGCTATGCGCGACCATGGAACGAATGGCATCATCGTCGGCTGGCCTTTACTGTTCATGGCTCCGATGTACGGGGAACCATAGCACTTGCTTTTCTCGGCTTGCGCAAAAAAAATCCTAGTTCATATGCCGTCCGCATATGATGTGGGCTCGTTTCGCGTCTCTCGTCGGGAGCAATAAGAACATCTGGAAATCCTATCTTGCAACGAGATGCTATCTTTCTTTTCGCTTTTTTTATTCTTGACTGGTAGCCGAAACGAGAAATCTGACGCTGTTTTCCTGAAGGAAAATAAATAATATGAGAAGCTCCAAGGAAAGGATTTATGCTTTTTTTTTCTTTTAGTTCATGCAATTGCTCGTTTTCATTAGAACGCGGCATGCTTTGTGAGTGGGCCCAGACTCGCAGAAAGACAGCAAATAACTCGGCAGTGGAGCACCTCGACTGTTCATCAGCATGGGCAGAAAAAGTTCTTGTAGATAGAACTGCAAAATCCTTGTTCCAGAATACATCAGAATACATATGACGAGTTTCTCTAGGTCGTACAGATGCGCACTATCAGCGTCAAAATAGTAGAAAAAATTATATATGAAGGAACAATTATAAAGCAACATAAATTATAATTTTAATTACAATTACAATAATTACAATTGTAAAGGAATTATAAAGGCCAAGATCTTCACCCAGTCTCGTGAAGTTTCATCGCTGAGAAGCAGCTAAGAAGAAAGCGTTCATAGTTGTAGCGCTTTTTGCACTCCTAATGTGGGTTCAGCGCATAACCGTTGCTTCATCGAATGGGTGGCGCGCTGTCAGAAAAACAGACCGGAAATAACTTCCCGGCTCTCTCTGTCAAACCGGGAATAGCATGTAATCAAATGGAGCGACAAAGTGAAAATGGAATACGAGGATTGCAACGCTCACGCAGTAATTAGGTTCACAGCGAGGCCCACTGGTATTCCTAGCATCGGGACGCCAGTACATTTCTCGCTCTTGCGAGCTGGGTACAGTATACTAGGCTGATTCTCGAACTTTCTCTAACTAGGCTGGTTCTCGAACTTTCTTTTTTCGTCTTACTCTTGCGCGTTGAAGGATTACTGTGCCGTCATCTTGCCATGTACACATTATTCCATGCATCGCGAGAAGAATGGTAGAGGTGCGTGCAACGCGGAGTGCGTTGAATATGCATAGCCTCGCTGCCTGATGACTTCCGTTCTTTGCCCACATGCAGAGAGGAGAATCATGCGCTGAAAAAATGGCCAACAGATTTCTTAGGAGGCTTGAGCTTGACATCGTAGAAAGAAACTGAAAGCGCGAGGAAGCACACTCCAGGGAGGGAAACCGGGGAAACCGAAACTGCGAAACTAGGGTTTCGTTCGTCAACCTGGACGGGAAATTATTCTCCTCTGGCCGTCTATTACCGCATGTAGTCAATTGTGCGCAGCACGTTTTATTATGACCATGATAAAGAATACAACAGAGAGCACGTAGATATAAAGGAGAAACAATAAAATTCTTAAGAAGGCTGAGTGTGCCATATATTTTACATTCTGTAGAAATGGAATTAAAGCACCTTCACTTTCCTTGAAGCCTAAAAAGAGTGCCCAATAGATTTTCCATCCTGTAAACATGAAATTAAAGCACCTTTATTTTTCTTTAAGCCTGAAGACACTGCGGTTGACTGGCGAACTTGGTGAGCATAATTGATTAGTAGTCGTTAGTATGCAATGGTTAGCTGGCACTCATTAGTACTAACTCGCTCACACTTTCATAATGGCTTGACTAATTGTGCCTCGGGGCCGCAAAAGATGAATGAATCCAGAGCAAGAAGCACCCCAATCTAAGCTGTCCTCATAGTGATTATGGCTGAGGCTAGCACTGTGCTGAGCAGAACTGAATCAAGAACATCACTTTCGATCGAAGTCCACAGCTATGGTAGTATTGAACGTGCCGACAGTACTTAGAGAAGAACGGTGTTACGTTTGCAAACGGCTATGTTTTTGCATTGAAGCATACAACATTCGTGGCTAAAAGCCGTGATAATTTCTCTACCTTCTCACATACCTTAATTTGCAAATGCACGTTTAGCAATAAATTATCGTTCAATACCTATAAAGAAAATAAAGAGACACGATAATATAGTATTACTATATTGTAGGGAACATTAGCGAGGAAATTATTAGTAGCTCCTGAACCATCTGTTCAAAGTCAGCCTCCGAGAACATATATATATATATATATATATATATATATATATATATATATATATATATATATATATATATATATATATATATATACGAGAAGGAATGGTGTCGACCAAGGGGCCCGGTTTTTATTAGTCATGTCATCAGACGCCAACAATGACATCAAGGACGACATAGGGGAAATTACTTGTGCTTAAAATTCATATGAACGATACAGTAATGGAAATGACAGTGGGTGAAAAATAAGTTGCCGCAGGTGGGGAACGATCACACAATCTTCGCAGTTCGAGTGCGATGCTCCGCCAATTGAGCTACCGCGGGGTCGTCTCCCCGTCCACTTTCTTGGGTATTTATGCTTCATAGTAAAACCCTATGAGTGGTGGCGCTGGCTAACACTCCGGTACGGTAGGGTTCTAGCTATGAGAGTTTCTTTTTCCTATATATTGCCCTACTTAAAGAAAAGGCAGAGAAAATTGAGTAACTGCAGCAGTCACTATATATCACTGACAGTTACTAACATCTTACTACCGATTTACTGACGCAAAAGATCCACATATACATAAAACCTATGTTACTTTTTTTATCGAAATGAAAATAAATCAAAGATATGTGGTCACCCTATATTGGTGATGGCTACACCTCTGGGCCCTAGCAGGAACAAGATTATAAAAATATATATTTATTAAGAAAAGAAGCAACTTCTGAAGCCCAAAATCAACAGCACATAGTCCAATACACACAAGAACACATAGATAGAAAAGGCGAAGGCCAGTCGCATCACACTGCGTTAACAGTGTGATGCGACTGATAGAATAGATAGAGCATGGTAGAATACCTTTCTCCCATGTGCACAAGCCTCGGATAAGAATATTATTTCAATGCGCAGTTTCATTTCCAATGCCTTTTAGACTGTTTGTTAGTTTGCTTATTTGTTTGTTCTGCATCACAAGCTCAATTTCTTAATTAAATAGTATGCGGTGTTCTCGTCTCCTTTTTATTGTTTCTGCCTGTGACTATGCTGATCGTTTTTGTCGATATGCCTAAACTACCCACAGGAAAACATCCTGTTAGAGTAATTGCATCGCCACAAGTGTCTAGCTCGCATAACAGCCTTAAAAATTAATTGGCTGGACCTACACCTAGAGGCATGTTCTAATGCTCCTAATGAAAGTAAAGAATGTGACGGTGTTTTTCTTTTTTGTTGTTGTTGTTGAGGCATTTCAGTAAGAGCAAGAGACAAAAAAGAACGGTATATTTGAAACAATTCTTTTCGCACTGCAAACTGGATAAAAAAAAAAGTTGTCAAATGTGGACTTGTTTGATGCTCAGGGAGACTGCGTTATGCGTCTGTTCCAAGATAAATTTTGCGCGCCTTTATTTCCGAGGGAATATAACTGCAACAGTACTGAAGAAGCGGAGACAAAGTTTAGTGTCCATATACATCATCTGAACTTTCATTTGTCATGTCCAAAGCAATGCCTTTCAACCCCTGCCAGAGCCTCATGATTGCAGTACGAAAGCACAAGACGTTGATCGCTTGATCACGATATACGAAGTGTTTTTCAAAGAACCCTTTCCCGGGGAAGTCGACGTATTCGCTTTTTAATTCTTTGGAAGGGTGATGTTTTCCAAAGCGGCCCAATAAAAGAAGCCTCAGAGTTTGCCCACCGCTCCGACAAAGTGACTTTTGTTCGTCAGAGGGGTTGAAGTTAGACGAAACAAAGTGCCTCAAAAGATGCCGACATGCTTGCATTTCTAAGGATGCTGCTTTCAAGTAAGAGACAGTCTGCGACGGTTGAACTTATTTCCGACACTCTCAATGTTTCCTTCCCAGGGCTCACAATATGACGTTGTTCAGCAGTTCAGAATCAACGGGACGACAGCTGTGTGACACTACCTTATTCAAAGTACATAAAGTTACACAGTGGACTACGCAATTGAGGGCTGGCATTAACTCATTTTTCGTTCGAATATATGATCCTTTATCAATTCGACCTAGAAAACTTGGCATAGTAGGCACAGTAAGCTAACCCGCTGCGGCCACAAATCATGTTGGGTTCTAGCGCTAAGCACATGAATAAAAACGTTGCAGTACCAGGAACATGGTAAGAAGAAAGAAAATTATGCAGAAGCTATAGCGGAGAGATCTTAAGCATTGTGCCACTTGCTCTTCTCCACGCAGTCCCGTGTCATAATGAAGCCCATGAAACTTTATCCGACCAGTGCATACCCTTAGCAGTCGTAATCAATCTTATCGGTCGTTATGGATCTTTATCTGTCCTTATAAACACTTATCGTTGTTGCTTACCTTGTCGGGATTTATCCAACTATTATAAGCCTTTATTGCTGTTTATCCATCCGCGACGAGCCATTACAAACCATCATGAGACCCATATAACCCCTCACTCCTTATCATGCTTATTGGGTGCTTATTGACTGCTTTTTTATCTGATTTGCGTGATTTGAAGCTTATGAGTCTCCAGAGATCGATGGCATTAAGGTCGGTGAAGGAACGCCGAACAGGAGGAGGCGCCCCGCGACCATCGAAACGCATCGGGGATGTGGCGTGTTTGGCATTAAATTTCTGCAAATCGGAATTTTTCAGATGTTTCCAATGTTATAAGCTGGCTCTACATGTGGTCCCGGAGATGGCTTTTATTCCACCGTCACCAAATCTTTCAACAAAGCCTTGATGAAAATTGCTCTCCCGTGAAATTTGTTTTGCACCACCGGTACAACCCATTCTTATGGTTCAGGTATATTCACCTTCTGCATGCGCGGGTGTTCAGCCCCAATAAAGAAAAAAGTGGGTGTTTAGCTTAATGGGGACGACACTGCTTCTGAGCGTGGATTTGTATATCCATAGGTTCGAAAATGACCGACGCTAACCTTTCTTCCTTTCGAATTTATTCTGTTTTTGTTTATACAATAATTTATTTATAGCACTTTGTCTTACGGGACAGACCAACCGACGGGTTTCCTCGTTGAGTAGGTATAGATATGCTAAGGCATTGAAAATAATTAAGGCAGAACTCATCTCACGATAACTGTCGTGGGTAATGCGAATAGCATTCCAGCAATCTAGTGAAACACCACATTACAGGAGTCACTTTTATTAATATATGTAGTGGTCATTCTGATACTTCCGTTGGTTGCGCTACATGCGACATACTGCCACATCATCCCACTTTGTTATGGCGCTTGCTGGCCGAGCTCGCCATGAGCATGGTGACATAACGAAGGCTGCAGCTCACAAACGAAGTGACGAAGAGGGAATGTCGAAGAAGTAATGATGTCAATAGAACGGCGAGAGTGGTGTAACGACGATGCAAGGAATGCAATGAAGTACCGAATCATCAATAATGACAATGATATAACGACGACAGCGTGACGATAGCGACACCATGACAACGAAGTGAAGAGTACTGCATGATGAGGATTTCATGATTACGGTGGCATGACGACAACCGAATGACGAAAGTGTAACGACCCCGAAGGCATGACGACGACGGTCGGACAGTGGATGCATGACAGCGACTGTCTGAAGATGACTCAATGATGACTATGGCATGACAACGCCGGAAAAATAATGATTGAATGAGGACAGCCTGATTACCTTAAATAAAAGTTGGTGCTGGGCTAGTTGGTGACGCATTCTTTAAAACTGATGGTAGCGCTAAAAGGGACGAACACACGGTGGAAAGACTACACGACGATGAGGGAACGCTACTGACGATTGATTTATATTTGAAAAGGGTTCAAATTTAAGACAAGCAGAAGTGCAAGGTCAAAAGCTAGAGTGTTGCTGGAAGCATTCCACATACACAAAAGGCGGGTCTGCGCATCAGCGATGTTTCGATAAATTTGTACGCGCCTGAGCGCACACCTCTGGAGAAATGTGTAAAACCGTAACATACAACCACAGGCGAGAAATGAACGTTAGCAATATGGCTATAAAATATTCCCCAATGATTACGATACTTCCTAATTCGAAATTTGAGCGCAGCTCTATAGGTGTTTTGAATTCGCGATGTATTGGCTGACGCGGACAGTCTGTCTGATGCGGCACGTTGCAATCAGAGCGATGTGTGGCGTGACTGCCTTGTTTATCGGTTGATCACGAGAAGCAGCGCGTGGGTGACGCGGGAGCGGCGTTCGCAGCAGCCACCGCAGAGAGACCTCCCAGACGACGCGCGCTACACTGGCGCCATCTCGTAGCATTCGTCATCGCCGCAGTGCCCGTCTTGCGCGGCACTCCTCTTCCGCTTTCCTCCACGCACTCATTTCCCTCTCGCCGCTATTTTCATCCACAGCTGCACTCCACGTTCGCTCTTTCATTCCTCTGCGCTCGTTTACTCGGTTACACTGAGGCTCGACGCACCAAGGCCGAGCGCCGTTGGCCTAAGAGCTGCGCTCTCAACTAATACAGTGCCGTGTTCTTACTGGAAATATTGCCAGCTTTTGCGTTCAGAAAAGACACGATCGTGCAAAGATTGTTCCATGCAAGTGCATGTAAGTCACCTCCATGTAAGTCATCTCGACGCGGCGGATTCATGGTTCCAAAAGTACATATGAAAACAAAAAAAAAATGAGCAAAATGTGTGTGGTGCGCAATGAATGGGCACAGCTCACGATTTTCTCGCCATCAAGGACCTCAAAAGAAAGTTCATAGGAACAAATAAAATATTAAAACAACTACACCGTATCTTTTATGCAGTTTTCGTCCACAATAAAGGCATTCGCTGTCCAGCGGCTTCGGCACACAAAGGTAACATTGCCCAGACGCGTCCATCACTTCGCCGGCGCTGCTATGGTTTCTCCGACCCTCAGTCAGACGGTAGAGATGCTGCATTTTTGGGCGTGGTGCATGGCTCAATGCTCTCGGGGGTTGCTATTCCTCCCACCGCCACTGTGGTGCACCGCGGCCGTGGAAAAGTACTTCCTATTTTGTAGTTTTTTTTTCCTCTTTCAGATCCAGAGGTGCGTTGTGCTGCATATATTGCTCCCCGACACTCATAGTGGTTTCTCCTCTTTCCCCCGTCGGCTATATTCCGGATGTGGAGAGCTTCCGACAGGGCTGCTTGACGCTTGACAGCGCTTATTTTCAGACTGTATTTCTCAAAAATTTTATGATTCTTGTGTTTCTTCTCTTGTTGCTCTTAATGTTTTAATTCGAAACATTACTTCATTCACTTGAACTTTAAAAAATCTAAATTATGAGAAGTGCGAAAGAATGAAACAAATAACAATGAATTTGCTGACGGGTCATAATTTACATCTGGGCTACGATGGGCGCCACGATGAACTTAGCTGCACACAGCGAGGTACGATTTGCTAAGTGGTTTGCTCGGAATCTTTAAGAAGGTGACGAAAGATCACCTTGGTAGAATCAACACATTTTTTAACACTATAGAGGCAGCCAACCACCCTCGACAACAATTCTTGTTTCGTCACCGGAATTGCCGAAAAATATTTTTTTCGTTTCTGGCATATACGCATCGCAAGTGGCAGAAATAAAAAATCAGCTGATGTCGTAAAAGCTTCCTAGAAAGCTGGGAAGCGGAGGAAACACGTATTACTTCACGGCTTGGACCGTTCGGAGCAATGAATATTGTATACAGTTGTGCGAATTTTGCTGAGAAGCGATGAAGGGAATTGAATATTTTTAACTAGTTCAGGATTTTTTTTTATTTTTTGCACGATGAATACATGTCTTTATGCTGGAAACAAAATGAAAATGTTTCTGTGATCCCTCTACTTGGACAGCACACCATCCACTCGTCCCAAGCAAATTACTTTCTTAGCCATCTGAATCAGTGACTCGAGCTTGCTAGTGCGGGACATTCCTGACCTTTGGAGAAAAACTGCTTGCGCATTGCTGGCACGAAAAATTCTTTTAATGTTGCTCAGAACTAAACAGCTTGATACGATTTTATGAGCAATGTCTGAGTGTGCACATGCTTGTGGGCGTGTGTGACGTATGTGGAAGTTATATGATCCTTTTGTATATCTCATTTTTCACCCCAATGTAGGATTAACGTGCTAGGCTGTCATCTAGCCAGGCAAATATCTCCAGTTCTTTTCTGAAAATGGCATTTATCTTTCTCATGAACCTAACGGCTCCCTAGTCGTGTATGGGGCCACCACACGCACAGTTAAAAGAAGTGTGTATCTAACGCAGATGTTGGAATCTTTGTGAAGCTAAACTTTTGGGAAGCAGTTAAAGAAAGCTAATGAACTTGTTGCGATGTTAAAGTTGGTGTTCGGTAATAAATGTTCCCTGCACCACGGCTGTACGAGAGCACATGGGCTCAGCAGGGGAAATATGCCGACCGCGAAAACGGATGAAAGAACCAACGTAAGCTATTCGCTAGAAAAACGATTAAAAATGTAGGAATCGGTAACTACAGAGAGCCCACTACAGTGTCCTCACTTCCTTGAGGTATGTGTACATATGCCGGAGACATCGACCACCACAAGACGTTCTAGAGGACAATTCCCATTTCCTGGCAGCCTGGCAGGCATATCCACAGCATTCGTCCTCTGTGGCACAATTAATTATGTGCAATTCTCTTTCATCTCGCACCTAAGCCTCGCCCGGGAGTTGAATGCTGTTCCGCCTCATTGAAGCGCCCAAGATGCCGCGTCGGCCGCCTCTGCTGCAGTAGCAACGTTAGAGCCTCGAAGCTTCAAATGACCATCCCAAGCCTAATGACTCGCTCGCTTGCTCGCAGGCACGCGCTCCAGTCGCAAAGCTGTCACGCTGGGCCGGACGACACAGTAGTCGTCGTTTGTCCCGTCGTGTGCCCTGATGCGTATCTGCCACTCCGTCACAAGTTTGCATAATGACAGCAAATCCGGCTCGTGATGCAGAAAGCCTGGTTGTCCGACAGCCCGCTGATGCACAGCTACCACATCCAGAAAAACCAAGTCAAAGCCGCAGGCTGAAACGATTTCTAGAGAGAATAACGGTGGTCTGTATTCCTGATGGGCCCGCTGCGTTGTGTTCTGGATGCATGGCGTCTGTCTTATTTCCAACAAGGAACGCTAGATGCACTCTGCGCGAAACTTGTCGCACTCCTGTGTCTGGAGCCGCCCAGCTTTGCCTGCTTCCAAGAAAGACTGAAAAGAGATTTGTCAGGTTCCAGTGACATTGCAGTGCACCGAAACTCTCCAGACAGACGTGTAATAAACAGAAACTACAGTTTGCGCCGGAGCGTTGGTCAAGTGTCACTGTTAGGGCGTTCTTTTGCTCGCGCCCACACCAGTCCTTTATACACCAGAAACAACGCTGTAAATTATTCTTTTAACCTGAATGTTTCTCTGCCAGTGTTCAATTTAAAGTGATGTAATAATCTCGTACTTAGGCGTGGTCGATGATGCAGAATCCACTCGATGTGGGGCTCTCGATGTCGGTTACGAGTCGCGAAATAACGCCACTGCTTTGCTACGGTTGCGAAACATGATAGACATGTGGTTTTGTGCCACCTTGCGCGAACGAATAGGTAGCACAGTGTAATGAGTCTATAGCATTCTACAGACCCATTACACTGCCTACCTATCCGCTCGCGCAAAGTAGCGCAAAGCCACTTCTGTACAAAATTTATGCAAAAGTATTATTTAGTGGATTGCAGCATGCAATAGTCATTACTTATTGGACCTCACCAGCCTTATGGATTAAGATGCCGTTCCATAGATAAACGAACGTACATGTATGTAGTCCGAAAAGCTCTTCCTAGTGCTCATCCCACTGTGACCACTTTGCACTGCTTCAGATCGATTTAGCAAAAACACCTGACCGAGTGAGCAGGTGTTCGCATATGCTACCCCAACTGTTCTACAAGTAGCATTGTTAATGGTAATCTGCCAGAGCCGGTATCTGTTCTTTCCTCTGCAAAACAGGGTTGTCTGCTGTCGCCACTTATATTTGCGCTTTATTTAGAACCAGTGTATATACGCATTCTAAACTGTAGTGACATTCATGGTTATAGCATTTTGGACAGCGAATTCACAGCATTGGCTTACGCAGATGATTTTGCCTCCTTCTGCTCAGACAAACCGAGTATTGACAAAGTTCTATCATTGACTGCAAAATTTGGTATTCCTTCTAGTGCCCAGATAAAATAGTCAGAAAGCTGAGGTCTCTTTTTTTTCTGTTTAGAAGATGTACGCGAACTGACTATGCTGGTGTAGAATGGACAACTGTGCTACCTAGATACCTTGGTGTTCCTTTTGATGCATGTAAGCTTAGTGCACGTGTCTGGCAAGAATGTGCACTTGGACTATAACGGCAAGCGGATACCTTTACAACACAACGCATTTCTATATTTGGATGGGCAGTGCCTTGGAACTCGTTCCTGACTACAAAAATATTTTATGTACTACAGATACTTCATCGTGCCCGGACATACATTCAACGTTTTCATAGCATATTCGCTACTTTTGTGTGGTCTTATATTTATGCGCCTCTGAGGTGAGATAATATGTGTAGACCCGTATGTGCTGGTGAACTTGGACTAGTGCATATATTTTTGCGACAGCTTGTTTGTCGTTTGTTCTTTTTTCGAGACATTTCACGAACAATAGTACGGTCATTCATACATGTTAACTTACTCGATGCTTTACCCAACCTGGTAGTTTTATACCAATATTTTGAACGACCTTGTTTTTGGGGTTATATGTTTACGAAGTGCATTTAGCTGCATAATTCCTCTAAGTTCGGTTTCCTACTGAGTATCTCTACACAGCAGTCAGAAAACAACTGTATAAAGATTCACTATCCATGATTATCCCACCTCCCCTTTACCGTTCTACATTCTACAATTCGCCAGGGCATTACGTATTAGATTTAGGCTGCAAGATGCCTTTATACCCAGGTATAAAAATATTTTTTTTAAATTACATAGTTGAACGTTTCCTGTGAGAACATAATTACACAAAAAAGTCATTTTTGTATCCACTGTGAATTGTCGCCTTTGTAATGTACCCGAGACCATACAGCATGGCTTCATAAGTTGTAACGATGCAATATTGTTTTGGGATGTGCTTCAAAGAACTCTTAAGAAAAACTATCAATCAGCATGCCATCCGATACTATTGCACACCCGGACGAATACGCGCCATTTGATATGTTTTTTCCCAATTGGAATACATAGCTTATGGAAGGCACGCATGTTGGACCGAAAGGCTGAACCCGTTATTTCTTCGAAATTTCAGTATGCTCCATGGATTCGGATTTGAAGGACGTGTGTGGCTTTACAGGTTTTCAAACGGACAATGTCACTTATCCGTAAGCTGCTTGTCGTTGCCACCCTTTTAAGTTCAAACCTAGTTGTAGTTCTTGTGTGGTGCATGTTGGAAGTGTTTCTATCATAGAACGCTTGTACCTTTGTCTCGCTTTGTTTATTTCCAAAATCTGGGAGCTGCCGCTCCCGTGTTGTGGCTATGGACGAAGAAGCCCTCGAAGACCTTCCTGGAGCCAAGCCATCACGTGCGGTCGCGTCCAGGAAACGCGGAAATGCGTCAAGTGACACGGACAGCGAGGCAACCGAGTTGTACTCGGACAGCGTCGACTCGTCGGACGACGGTTTCACGCGTGTCATGAGCCGAACCACAAAAAGAAGACTACTGCGGAGGTCATCGTCGCCAAGTGTCTCTACCGTGAAGACAACATCACAGCGCTGGCCGCACACTCTGCTCTTCATGCCTGTGGACCCAGTGTCAAATCTGCGACTCCTAAACAGGCAAGTCCTTTCTGCGTTTCTTGAGGGAGTCGCGCCAAATGAGATAAAGGACGTGAGAATAAACGCACGGAAGAATGTCCTTGCAGTAGATGTTCTACACCGTAGTGCACTGCAAAACCTGCGGCACGTAACGGAGATCGACAAAGTACAGGTGCGATCCATGATACCTATGGCTGCAATGGGACTATCCGCGTCATTTATGATGTTGATATTTCTATACCAACCGACGACTTACCGATATTAATAAAGCCAACTACAGAAGGCACTCTTATCACGCACATCACAAGACTTGGCAACACCCGTTGCCTGAAGCTGTGGTTTGATGGAGACAGCCTTCCCTCACATGTCAAAGTTGGCCACGTCCGCCATCCAGTCCGCCCATACATACCGAAGCCCCTGCAATGCTACAAATGCTGCAAGATGGGACACGTAAAAGGTGTCTGTAGGAATAACCTCGTGTGCCCACGGTGTGCCGAATCCCATTCAGCAGATGCCTGCCGCGCAACTGTGTTAAAGTGCCCTAACTGCCATGGTACTCATGAGGCCTCATCCAATGATTGCCCGCGGGTGAGGAACGAGCGAGCAGTACTCAAACGTATGGTACGGGACCATTCAACACACAAAGAGGCTGCCGCTACTCTCAGGCGACGACGACATCGGCCCCGAAGAGCAGCACGAAGAGTTACGTCTACTGAAAGATATACGCCATCTTCCGGCAAAGCGGCTACCGTATCAACGCCGACTTCCACAAAAACAGATACTGCGAAAACGAAGACTGCGGCAACACGCTCACCTCCTGAAGAGTGGCCTACACTTCCAAGAGCACAACCTGCCTCGGAGTCACACCAAAGTGCGCCGCCCACAATGACCTCACGAACCGCGGATGGGACGACGACTGCGGATCGCCAAGTCATAGTGATGTTGAAGTCACTTATGGACGCCATGCGCATTCTACTGAGCAGCATGAAAACCCCGTCGGCACAGAGCGCACTGCAGGTGCTGGACACCTTGAGTCCGGTGCTTGCGGCTCTAGGGTAAAACCATGGCACGAGAGATGCCGTCGTTTCAAGAGGAGGTCAAGCATGCATCTGTCTTGCAGTGGAACGCCAGAGGGCTTAAGTCACGCATGTCTGACTTTAGACAGTTTGTCTTTACGCACCAGTTCTCCATTATCGTGATTTGCGAGCCCAACCTGTCACCTCCCATCAGACTGTCCGGGTATGAGTGCTTTATGTCCTCTACCTACGGAGAGTGCAGCAAGGTTGTTGTGTTTATACGCCGTGACTTGACTTATGCACATCACCCAGTGCCTCCTGACGAAGCAAATCAATACGTTTGCTTAACAGTGAAGAAGAAAAAGCTCACGTTTACAATTCTTGGAGCCTATATATCTCCAGCAAGCCGTCTAGATTGTGAGCGCCTACGGGGAATTTCGACATCGACTCCAGAGCCCTGGGTGCTCACTGGTGACTTTAACGCCCACCATTATCTATGGGGAAGCTCCAAAGTTAACTCTAGAGGCAGAACGTTGGTGTCCTTTGCTTCTGAACGGGAATTTTGCTTGTCGAATGATGGTAGCCCCACTTATCTGCGTGGATCAGCGTATAGCAGCTGCTTGGACCTAACCTTCGTGTCACGGTCGCTTTCGAGAAGAGTGCACTGGTTTTCCGATTTAGAAACACGGGGTAGCGACCACATCCCAACCTATTTGAAGATCGAAGGTTTGACTAGTTCCAAGTCTTCCAGAACCGTCCAGTGCACCGATTGGCCTAAATACAAAATAATAATGGAAGACTGTTGTCGTGACGGCACCTCTTATAACCTACAGGGCGCGATAAAGGATGCCATACAAACAACCACGCATCTGCTTTCGAGGAGTTCTTCCCGCGCCGATTTCGACATTGAATTAGCAAAACTTCGCGCCATTCGCCGTCGTGCGGAGCGAAGATATAGACGCACGAAGTCAAATCATGATTTGAGATTGGCTAGACGAACACAAAAGAAAATACAGCGTCGCATGAACAAGCTGGCTTCGCGACAATGGGCATCCTTTTGCGAGTCCCTGGATCCGCGAAAACCTTTGTCGCTTATATGGAGGACTGTTCGTGGCCTTCGCACAACCTCTGGTCAGCGCCACCCGTTTAAATCTTTGGCACTTTATCTACAATGTAGAGATATTGACGTCGCTGAATCTTTCTGCAGAAAGATTGCTGGCGAGGCAAATTCCGATGGAACGGGTACGGGAACGCTCGACGACCCACTGTTCTCACGCGATCCCCGCATGGAATGCCCTTTTCCTATGGAAGAACTGGAAGCTGCGCTGGCTTTGTGCAGGCGTTCTTCAGCGCCAGGACCTGACGGCATTATATACCGTGCCCTGTGTAACCTAGGTGACCAAGCTCGGAAAGCACTCTTGCTCCTATACAACGACTCCTGGCAGACGGGTACGGTTCCGCAAGAGTGGAAGTCAACTCGCCTCATTCCACTTCTCAAAGCTGGCAAGTCGCCTTTGGACATTTCCTCATACCGTCCGATCGCACTTGCCAGCTGCGTCGGAAAAACTATAGAAAGAATGGTTTTAACACGTCTGGAATGGTACTTAGAGTACTATGAAATCTATCCACAAGCTATGGCCGGATTCAGACGGGGCCGTTCGTCAACAGACAGCGTTGTTGACTTGATAACATTTGTGCAACACCAAAAGGCCTGTAAGCGACTATCTGCTGCTCTGTTTCTAGACGTTAAAGGAGCTTATGATAATGTCACCCATGAAGCCATCCTTAGCACGTTGGAAGCCGTCGGACTTGGTGGTAAGATGTATATGTGGGTGTGCAACTACTTACAGAGGAGACCATTCTACATGCACACAGAAAATGGCCCGACGTCCGAGCATTACGGTAGCCGAGGAGTCCCTCAAGGAGGAGTGCTTAGCCCGACTCTTTTCAATCTCACCCTCAGTGGATTAGTTTACAACCTGCCAAGCACCGTACGACTTTCCATCTATGCGGATGACATCTGCATTTGGGCATCAGGTGTGACACGACTTCAGCTTCGTGCTCGGCTTCAGAAGGCAGCCACAATGACATCTTGCTACCTTCGTCAACAAGGACTTGAAATTTCATGCGGAAAGTGCGCAATGGTGGCATTCACGAGGAAGCCAATGTCTGGTTACGGCGTATCTATTAACGGACAACTTATACCATACAGCAGAAGCCACAGGTTCTTGGGAGTCGTAATTGACAGAGACCTGTCTTGGACTCCGCACGTCAATTACACGAAAAAGCGGCTGACTGCTATCTGTCACCTGTTCAGGTTCCTTGCAGGAAAAAGTTGGGGAGCATCTATACACGCTATGTTGCAGTTGTACATGGCGTTGTTCGTTGGATTCCTGCGATACAGCCTGCCTGCAATATCCAACACCTGCAAGACTAACCTGCGTACGATTCAGAGTATCCAAGCCCAAGCCCTTAAGATATGTCTTGGTTTACCACGCAGTGCATCAACGGCTGAAACCATTGCCCTAGCGCAGGATTACCCGATCACGACGCACATTGCCGTTGATACAATGCGTATGCATCTCAGGCATTATGCTAGGACCCCTTCCCACCACTTGGCGAGCCTCACTGCTGCAAGGCCCTGCTCGACATTTAGCGGTATTGTCAGTGCACATCGTGCGTCGTTTACCTCAGGGTACTCACCTGCGGCCAAGCCAGCGTTTCCTCCGTGGTGTTTGAGCCGTCCACAAGTTGAGATAACGATTCCAGGACTGCAGAAGAAGACAGATCTACCGGCCCCTGCTCTAAAACAGCTGAGCTTACTTCTTCTGCATGAAAAGTACAAACCACGTGCACATCTATACCGACGGATCGACTACGTCGTGCAGTTCTGGTGGTGCCGTGGTTATACCAACGCGAGGAAGGACACTGCGGTTCAGGACATCGCATGTCACGACCTCAACGGCGGCAGAACTAACGGCCCTGCGTCGAGCACGGGAATTCATTGATTCGGAAAGACCCAGAAAATGGGCTGTGTTCTGTGATTCAAAACCGGCATTACAGTGCACGCAGTCAGTTCTCCGACACGGATGTCATGACCAATTGACATACGAAGTCGTGAAACTTCACCACGATGTCCAACAAAAAGGCCACGAAGTCGTTTTTCAGTGGGTACCTGGCCACTGTGGAATCAGTGGCAATGAGTCCGCCGATAACGCTGCTCGCACAGCTCATCAAGAAGAGCACAGCATTCCGATTCCGCTTTCGAGGACCGACGCTGCAAGGCAGCTTCGACACCTGGCACGTAGCCTCACAGTGACCGACTGGAACTCGCAAAACTTACGACTTACACGACTACATCGACTAAACCCCTCCCTGCAGCTCCGACCTCCACCCGGACTTCCTCGACGTGAAGCTACGCTTCTCTGTCGCCTTTGGTTAGGAGTGGCCTTCACAAAGGCATACTCTACATTAATTGGGGTGACTGACAGTGCAGCATGCGAGGTCTGTGGCACCGAAGAAAACATCGACCACCTGCTGTGCCACTGTCCAAGATATGCTCTAGAGCGACAAGAGCTTGCCAAAGCTTTCCAAAAACTGGACAATCGGCCG
The DNA here is from genome assembly GCF_050947875.1 of Dermacentor variabilis. Lineage (NCBI taxonomy): Eukaryota > Metazoa > Arthropoda > Arachnida > Ixodida > Ixodidae > Dermacentor > Dermacentor variabilis. Next base: position 68,104,086 of record NC_134569.1, on the reverse strand, counting down.
CTTTCTGTGCAGGTGCTGCTGGAACACCGCACCCATCGCCCATCGGCCCATAAAGCGGTGAAGGCACTTTTGTGTTTCTTAAGGACGACGGGTTTGTGCGACCACCTGTGACTATTAAGGCAATTTCTGTAAAACCGCACGCGTCAGCGAACTTGCCACAATTTCATTCTTTCCTTACCTCCTCTCTCTCCCTGTGATCTTTGCTTTCCCCTTTCCCATTCCCTCGGTGTAGGGTAGCCAACCGGACGTTATTCTGGTTAACCTCCCTGCCTTCTTCTTTTCTCTTTCCTCCTGTGTGGTGCATGTTGCGCTAAACGTGATTTATAGGTCCTTCCTAGGCCATCAATACGAGGTGTGCTGGCTCGTGCTTGCACGCTTCTCGCGTATGATATGATTCTTGCTTATACATGATGCAAAAAATATGTTGCAAGAAAAAATAATTTGTAGCGTATTCTCTAAGATTCCTGACTTTGAATGAAGAAGTCGCTGGTTCGAAACTCATTATCGTTACATTAGCAGTTTTTGTTTGAGTAATTTCATGTTTTATTTCATTTTATCCTATTAACACAACTTATTCTTTATGCAGTGTCTTAATTAAGCGTCATGCATCAGCAACGGTTTTCCTCAGCGCGTCGACCTAGCTTACTCATCTAACACAAAGCTGGCGCGGCCTAACTACGTCGGGTGTGGCGCGTGCTCACGTTACGCTGGACAGCAGGGCTAGTTTCGGTGTCTGTCAAGTAGCGTCGCCATGTTTCTGGTGGTCAACGGAAAAGTAAATACATTTTGCATAATTGGCTCGACCTTTGGAACCGACGAATAATTACACTTAAATTACGGAGTCGTGTGTAGAAAAAAAATGTGTTTCCTCATGTTTCCTCTTTTGGCGTGTTTATTTTTTCTCCTTGGTCCTTTCATGCGTCGCGCCAACGGGCGGTGTTATCGCAGTTATTGCCAATGTAAATATACCTGGTAGCGAAGCTTCCATGGAAGCCCATACATTCAAAACATGGGGGTTCATCGGCGGTTCCTGAGCGTAGCGCCATCTGTGTGCCAAGGGAACACTTCCGGCGGAAGAAAAAAATAATGTGACAAAATATCCGTGAGAAACAGAAGTGACCGTCATTTTGTTCACGAAGGCGTGAAATTTATTTTCGTGGCCTGCCACTAGAACTGTGTATACAAATTCCCCCCATTCGACTTTATGGGCGTTTCGAGCTTTCAGTGCTGAAAGCGTTACAGGAGAAGGTTGGTCGTGCAGGTGCCTAAATGGTACCCATGCCCAAAACGCGCTTTCTTTGGAGGCCGACAAGAGCTCTGGGTGTAGCGTTCCGGTCCCATCGTCAGACGTCAAGCCCGTTGGCCAGCGTTGCCACACGGAAACAGCATAAGTAAAGAATTATCTGGCGGTCGTAACTCACTGCTTCTTACGGAACAGCTTAAGCAATGATGAAACTACCCGCGCTACCAAATTCAGACAAACGTCGGCCAGCAAAACAACGCAACGTGTGAGGGGGCGTATTGTAACAGGTGAACTTTAGGAGCGAGTGTTTCTGCACACTTCAAAAGATCCCATGCATTGCAAGTCATAACGGCAATAGCAGCGTCGTTGCATCCTCTCAAGGTGGGCTCTGTAAAAAAGTAGTTATTGATAAACTAAAATAGAGTTTTTCTTTATTTTTTCGGCATGCGTATATAAACTTCATTAGGCATTTTATTTTTGTTTAGTGAGTCAAACTGTGAGTCGATTTATGCAAGAACCTTCTTTTTTACTTTCTCTATGTTTGTTTCTTCCTCACATATAGTCGCGCTTTCGTCCCCACTCCTATAACGACCTAATGTCTATAACTGCGAAAATTTGTTCCGAAGCGTTTTTGGCCCAAAGCTTCGCGACCTATGTGGATGGCCCTTGTTACTGCTTCGGCTGACATACGATTCGTCTGCTCCAAGCGCCCTCTGCACACGCGCACGCTTTTGGCTTCTACTGTGCGCTGCAAGGTTTTATTTCTGTGTCGGCCACAATTTTAACAATGCAAGAAAAACAGAAGAAAGGCCAGAAGACGTTCTGCGTGGCTCTATAGCCCGCCCACATGGGTAGAGAAGGCAGGGTCACTTTTTTCCGCTTCCAAGATAATGAAAGGTGAGCGCGTTTGTTGTACAGTCGCTATGCAGCCACAGCCGCTCGCCTTATTGAAATGACTGTAAAACGAAAGGAAGGGTCTTCCGTACGCGATCCACTTATCTGTGGTGTGCAAATAAATATTAGGCTACCTATCGACCGTAGCCTTTTGAGTCGAATGAGTGCTAGCTAATCCGCAGACGGAAATTGCGTTTAGTTAAATCTCAGCGACTGCTGTTCGCTTTATGGAAGAATGAAAAAAACTACTAATTTGTCTTCGCTGAAGATGTTTGAATACTTGTTGCATGGGCGAAGGGGTTAGATTAGAGAACATTGTGCTTGTCTGTTGTTCTTGTTTACACATTGCAAGGTCTGTACAGCTTCACAAGCTGCGGAAAATTATTGAAGGAGCCCTGCGCTGGAGCATAACGCACCGCAAGCGCTCCTTCGCGTTGTATGCTGCTGCGCCGGGCTCAGTTTACGTTGCGTATCAAAATGTTGTGTGTGTCGCCCAATAAAAGAACCGCTTGCTTGTCTATTCGTCTTTATCTTTTGCCTTCCGAGTTGGTATGCGCAAGAGCGCGGCTTGCAGTCACTGCGGCGGCGAGGAGACTATAGAACACGTGATTTGTCACTGTCCTCGATACATCGTGCACCGGCTGTCGCTAGCGGCCGTGTTGGCACGCCTTGACGACAGGCCACTTTCAGAACAGACAGTCTTGGAATGCCGACATGAACTGTCGTCACACCGAAAGTAGGCCAAGGCTTTGTTGACCTTTTTTACCTGGCAGTGACCTATGAGAAAAAATATAATGATCCAGTCCTTTATTTTTTTTTCACGCCTTTCTATTTGTCGGCTCTCTTCTCTCAATCTTTACTTCCGCTTTTCTTCGAATCCAACCGAAACACAGTTTAACAAATTTTCTTTTAAAAGCAGTGTGAATTTACTTTGTTTATAGGAACCTCCGTGAGAAATTTGACGTCAATCCGAGCAGTTCTTATGTGTTTTTACTCTTTGAGCCGTCGGCCATTTTTAGGGCCATCTTTCGGTCATGCGGACTACAACGCGTTTTCACTCAATGACGCATACAATGATCTTGCATAAATAAAATAAAAGATTGAATAAACTATTCCGTCACCACCTTGTTTGCAAGTCAGAAATTCATAAATCAAAATAATTTCGTTGTAAGAAACTGATGAGTATTTTCAGACAGCTGTTTCGTGAGTGAACATTTTTATACTATATCTTTAGCATAAATCTGACAATATATAATGAGTTGACGCATATGAACTGAAATCACTGTTTTGCGGAGAGAGAGAGAGAATAAATATCTTTATTATGTGAATGTAGCTTTCTACAGGCGTCTTCATTCCAGAATGCCTTGAGCTCCGACAGCTTCCGGGGCCCTCGCTATCAGCCGTTTCTGATCCTCGAGGTCGGAGCTGGCCAAGGTTACCTCCCAAAGCTCGTTGGTGTGATAAGAGTTAGGAGGATGTAGCGGTGCCGGTCTGCGACCCCCTGCTATATGATTAAGGGACCCGGGTTCTCCACAGAAGCGGCTTTGCGGAGAGTGTTGTGTAAGGGCTAAGAGATCATTTCTGGTTCGGTGGGGGAATGTATTCACTTGCAGAGCTCGGAAGAATCTCTCCTGCTCTCTAGGTAGTGACTTTGTGGGGAAGGGTATGTTCCGTGGGTTTACTTGTAATTTTGTGTGATTGATTGGTATGCCACTAAAAGGGGTGCATGCGCTCGGACTCAGATTGCTCGACGTCGGCTCGGTGGGCAAAATCTCGAGCCGCGAGGTTGGCGATCTCGTTGTCAGGAATCCCATAGTGAGCTGGCGCGCAGATGTTTATGACTGGTCTCGTTGGCGGCTTTTGACTGATGATTCTGAACGTGTTGGTATGAATTCTGCCGCTAGCGAAGCTGCGATACGCCTCTTGGGACTCGAAAACTATGACTTCAACCTCTGTTAGGGACAGCACGAGGGCTATAGCTGCTTCCTCGGCTTGAAGGGGATTGTATCGGGGGAATGAAATGCTCCCCCACGTTCTTTGACTCACCGGGGTGGCTTAGCGGCTATGGTATTGCTCCGCTACGCACTGGGTAGTGGGATGAAATCCTGGTCCGGGCGTCGTCGTTTCGATGGGGGCGAAATGCAAAAAACGCCCGTGTCCCGTGCATTGGGGGCACGCCAAAGATCCCCACTTGGCCAAAATTAATACGGACTCCCCCATTATGGCGCGTATCCTAATCAAATCGTCGTTTTGGCACGTAAGATCCCCAAAATTCACTGATGTTCTGTGTTCGCAATTACGGGGGCTGTTGTGGCTGCCCGTCCGGGCTAAACGCCGCGACCGTGTATAGGCTGTGGAGGGTTGACTGCCGTACTGATTTTGTAAGACCGACGCCCGTGCCCCCCTTCGCTGTGCGTGGTCCATTGGGTGCACGTTGCCAGGTAGGGGAGGTACGGCGATGTTGCTCCGGATGGCCTGGGGTAAGCTTACAGTCTGAGGCGGTGGGTGGCTGAGCGGGGCAGCAAGCCCCAGGCGTGAGAGGGCACCTCGCTCTTTCTGTGGCCGCCAACCTTGTTCGCTGGCCGGATAGATGTGCCTCGATGTGCTCCTCGGCCGTATTGTGCATTCCTAGTCGTAATAGGCGTTCTTCCGACAAACTTATCGGCCCACCCATTGCTTGTTTATATGCCTTTCTGATCACTGTGTCAATTCCATTGCGTTGTGTAGTGCCTATAGGATAGGGTAAGTTATTCAAGACACGATGAAGGCTTGTACAAGCCGAGAGCGTGTCTGCCACCCCCCCCCCCATTACTCTTGTCTTGGTTGCTATTCACCGGATCACGTGGGTAACTTGGCTGTTGTATTCTTAAGCTTGTTGATTAATACGGTGTTAGTGTTATCCGAGTGATCCGACTGAAAACCCTTCCCAGTATCTTTATGCTCTGAGACGGAACATTTTGTAGAAAGAGTGCTGAAATGGTGTTCCAGCACTTGCGTTATGTGTACGCACGTAATTCATTACCTCTATTTGTTTCAGACCACAGCACCCAGCGCAGACAACTCCAACTCTTCCAAATGTCTGTCTCATCTGTGTATGGGTATGCGAAATGTGCTGGCTTCAGCCTTTCAATTGGTTTCCCCCACTGATAATTTATTTGCAAAAGAAATAACTTTTGCTACAAACAATTTTCTTTGGTAGCATTGTCACATTCAAAGCAAAACATCATGAGTTTGGCTATTCAAAATTTTAAAAAGCATTATGCATGTGCGCCTACAGAATGCGCAGTTTGTACTGCAAACATACGAGATACTCAGGTCAGGCCTGCAATATTGTTTTGTTTATTGGCTCTGTTGCTGTACTCAAGTTGATAACTATAATTTTTGCATTAAAACACACACACACAGACGGAGGGAAAGTATGAAAGAAAGCACATTTCTCTGCCGGTTATTGTCTTGCCGAAACGCCCTACCCATGCCGTATGGCCATAGAGATTACTATGGCGTGCTGGCTCACGTATCACAAAGGAATAGGGTAAAATTTTAGGAAGCACGTGTGCGCTGCCGGCATTTATTCAATACATTAACAACCACGCACACAAAAAGAAATTTCGATTACGAGAAGAAAGAGACTGAAAACGAAAACTGCTATAACAGCTGACGAGCGCGAGTTGCGTTTGCTGCTGCAGACTGCTTTGTTTTATAGAACAAAGGAGTCTGCAGCAGCAAACGCTACTCACGCTCGTTTCGTCCTGCGTCCGCCCAGAAAACTCCCGCACTTACGGGGCACATTGCAGACAACAAGCTGGATGGCCGTTTCCCCCGCGCGCATGGTCACAATAGTATGCTTAATTTCCTTTATTTTTGTTTCCTTGGAGGCATGGCCTACCAAGCAACTGGGGAGAAAATGGCGCCCTTGACGGAATAGCCGTTCACCTGGACGGTGTACCAGCTGACATAGCCGTGCTAAATCCACGTCTTTACCGCTCAGTGGCGCCGCGACGGCTCGCGCCTCTTTAGCATGTCTGCGCACCTTGAAACAAAGGCAAGGGGCGAACACCAATCCTCCAGAGCTCTTAACAAAGCTGTTCAGCCTCGTACGCACTTACCCTCGTGTCGGACATACCTATGACGCCTGCTAGCCTCCGGGGTGTTGTTTACGCTGTGCAGCAGCACAGGCCTCGCGTACTTGCGATATCGCTGTCATTGCTTCGCCCTTCGTGGCCCCCTGTAATTATTAAACAACTTGAGCACATTTACGGACTTAAATTCGTGAATTTACTGATTAGCTGTTACTGTTTCTTAGAATACACATTTCACTTCGGTGTTACGACCAATTCGTTTGAAAGAAGAGTTAACCAATTAGGCATGAAAGGATTTTAGCTCCCATTATTGGTTAACTGTTAGTGTCTGAAAGCGCTTCGTTTTTAGACAATGATTTGTTATTGTCTTTTTTACTAGTACCAGTAGCAACTGATTTAAGACCGTACATGTACTACGCCTGACTTCTGTACACTCTTCGGTTTATTTCTGTTGACGTACTGTATTTGTCATGCGCGTTGCCTGCCAGTGCTCAGGAGAGCAGATCTTGTCAAGCCTGATAGATGGCATTTTTGTCACCCGCCGTGGTTGCTCAGTGGCTATGGTGTTAGGCTGCTGAGCACGAGGTCGCGGGATCGAATCCCGGTCTCGGCGGCCGCATTTCGATGGGGGCGAAATGCGAAAACACCCGTGTACTAAGATTTAGGTGCACGTTAAAGAACCCCAGGTGGTCGAAATTTCCGGAGTCCTCCTCTACGGAGTGCCTAATAATCAGAAAGTAGTTTTGGCACGTAAAACCCCACAATTTTTTTTTTGTTTCTACCCTCCTACTGTCTTTGATACTGAAATAAATGACTGATTGGTTTATTGAGTGATTGATTGGCTTTAAAGTGACCTTGAGGCAAAAGCCAGAGCCGTTATCCGGGCACTCAAACATCCTAGCAGATTGCGATAACAAAGCAATATCATCTGAGCAACCAGTCAAAACTTATAAAAACACGTCCTTTGGCCTCCAACCCTTCGTGCAGGACCGCATTACATGCGCTAGTTATTGCCCAAACAAGTTGAAAGAAATATAGCTTCCAAGTTCTTCCTAATGTTTGTTCACAACAGCACTCCAGCTGATGTATTATTTGTAATTTCCAATAGCGACGTTCAAAAGGCAGATGCAGGGCACCTATACTCTTCATTGACATTTTTTAGCCCTATGACAGGGTTGTCTGTGCTCTTTTTAACGCCAGCGGTCCTTGAGTACCGCGGCGCGAGTTTTGGATTGCCTCGAGAGATAGCGCCACGATGCCTGTTGCCTCGTTCTGGTGCTTTTATTTTGGCTGGGCAGTGCGTTCTGTCTCCCTGGCGTCTTTCGCTGCCTGTCGTGCCACCTTCAGCCGGTTTTCTTCTAGATGGACAGCGTGCATATGGGACAGTGCACAGTATGGCTTGGTGAGGTGTGGTGTGGTGTGGTGTGCCTTTGCGATGATGCACTACACCCATTTTGAGATTCTGGCTAGTATCATCTCCAGCCTATCTGATTTGCCGGTTACCATTTCATGCTTACATCTACTCTCAAGTCAGGAAGAGCACGCAATTTTTTGGTTTCATTGATCTTGCTGACATCTGTTTTAAACGCTTCTGGCATGAAAACGCCTGGAAAACACTTGTGTTTTAGACGAACATAGCACTAAAAGGATCGGAACAGAAAATTTGCACTAAATAATGAACTTCTGCATTCAATGCAGAACCAGTTTCTAAGCCCGGAATGCTTTGGTTTGCAATACTTTAGTATATAGACAACTTGAAACTAAAGCTGAATATTTGAATGGCTTGTCCTTTCTTGTGTTGAAATCTACAGCGACCAACTATCGAAGCTCATCGCCAGACGACGCGAGCAAGCTTTAGGCAAGCCATGAGAACGACAGCAAAGTACGGGTGGACTGTCAGCACACTCAAGTGAACTAATGACATGTGTTACAAGGAATGCGCCACACAGCGAGAGTGTGTTTATTGGTACCTGGAGAGGTTACCCTAGCGACAGGTTTGGCATACTGCTCTAGAAGAGATGGCGAAGAAAGAAAAGGCTTCGTATACTCAAACACGGTGAGTCTAGTAACATCGTTGACCCTATTGGTGTGTTTTGCCGACATAAATGCTATGTAACTGAGGAGAGGGCACACCGCGATGTAGTCGTGGCCGTCCTCGCAATGCACATGACGAAGCTAGAGGCACGTTGCCCCTTACGACAGTGTAACAAACGTTGCACTCGACGCGGGACACAATACCGTTACGCCATTGTTGACCAGCGCCAGTCAGGAGGTGCTACAGCAGTGCAAGGGCGCTACTAAAGTATGCTGCCGCCGTTTGGTAGAGAGGCGATGACAATGCCACGACACATAAAGCTAGAACAGACGCAATCCTGTATCAGTGTTTCTTGTAGCCTGATGTGCGGAGCCAATAAGCGTCCGTGGCAATGCGCGTTGCGAGGTGCGCATGCGCTGCTACGCTTTCACACGCCGGTGCGTATGCGGTCAGGTCCGGAGCTGGACACATGGGCCTCACGATCAGCTGTGAATTCGCCGCATGCGCTACTAAAGCCCGTTTATACCACCCGCTAGGCTGTGTTTCGCGGCGCGGGAGTTGGCAGACGAAGTTTCAGCTCTAGTTGCCCATGCGCCATCAAAAATTCGGAGCAGGCATTGTCTTTCCTCTTGTGATATTTCATTAACCCTTGTAAGGCACTGCTGCAACAGAACTGTGTGGGATAGCAGAGTACTGCGCATTTCATGAGCAAGCTTTTCGTGAGCATGTATTTGTAGAAGCCCGTGTTAGTCTTCAAGCTCAGCGGCTGGAAACGTGCATCCCCCACATACGTCGTGTATTAAAAGTTTCTTATCAAATGTTTTGGTATACGTAGAGGTTATTGAAAATTAGAACGCGTTTATTACTACCGAACAAACCATATTGTAATATGTCTAAAAGTATACTCTCTATGTCCCTACGGCGCAGTTAGGAATTACCATCGACGTCAGGGCTTCCCGCTTATTATCTGCGTGGCGCCCTCTCCCGGCTCTTATTCTCAGGATAACGCGCCACTTAAAGCCACTTCCATCATTCACTTGTAATTTTTTTTAATTTGCTTTAGCTCAGTAATTGTTTACATGATGTAAGATTCCATCATATTACAATACTTACAACAGTTATTACGATAAAATGATACATAATCACGTAACATTCTCCATAGGTATATCGCTACTGTCATAATAACTGTTGCGATCGAGCAAGATTCAGAATAAATTCTTTATGACACCTAAAGGGTACTAAAAAGAAGTTATACAAATGAAGTTCGAAAATAAACTTAGGGAATTCTTTTTAAATATTTCAGTACAATCACACACATCTTAAACCAACTCCATTATTGGTCTAGAGTTGAGGCTTTCACTCTCTTAGGTTAATTAAACCAAGTTTACCGTCCACAAATAACGTTTACCTCTTATTACCGCTTCATTTGAAAGCTTTGATGATGTAAGCATAATGAAACAGGGCATATACAGCATGGCGCTAAATTTCTTTTTTTTTTATTTTTAATCCGAGTAGGGCTGTCATGGAGGGAAGCATAAGAAATGCAAAATTATAAGTGTTGCCACGCAACAAATGGCATGGTAGAAAAGCACAACCGACGTTTGAGACTACTACATAGCTAAACCCTTCTAAGCGGAGGCCAGGTTGCATGACGCAAAAAAAAAAAGGCCTCAAAAATTCAGAATTGACAGTTCTTGTTGGTGCTTGCGGGTTCGGGGAAGCGAGCAAGGAAGTATTTCCTTTTCTGTTTCTCCATGGAGCTCGTTCCAAGCGTTGTAACTTGAAATATCTGATTCACGCCAGACTTCGAGGTAGTTCAGTGGCTGAAACGACGCATTCTACCAGGCTTTCAACGCTGCGCCCATTATCTATTCAGCTCAAGACCTGCAATGCACGCGAGAAAGTTCTCTACAACGTAAAAGCCTAGCCTGTGGCTCTCTAGCGTCTAAAAGTTTAATTACACTTTTTTTTCATTTGACTTCCCCTTAGACGCGCGTCGCTTTTTTTCTTTTTTTCGCTAGCTTGCACTCGCAGACATGTTTTCCCTTTTGGACCTGGAAGGAATTGAAAAATAAGACATGGCAAATACTACGCGGCTAAAAGAAAAAAAAAAGCTCCGATACGCTAAAGAAAGATATAGTATTAGTACAAATGCCCCCCCCCCCTCTTTGCAACTTGCGAAGCGAGCTGTTGTAACCTTAAGCGCAGGCAGACTATTAGAGCTTCTTGCAGGTAAACGACTGATTTTAACATTCATGAGCCGCGCAACTCAAACGCTTTCGCATATGTAAGGGGTCCTGCCCCTTTTGCTGTGCCAGCTAAACGGTGCAGAGTGTTCCCAATGGCGTAGCAAAAGCAAGAGAGTGGAGCTGAGCTGGTTGTGCAGTCTCTCAGTTGTTCTTCAAGAAACACATGTTAACAGATAAAAAATTTCTCCTAACGGGTGAAACACAAGGTAGTAATAAACGTTCTATCAACTTTCACAGCTGCATAGTGCTAAATGTTCAAATAATGTTTAAATAAGAACACGAAAGTAGACTCGAGCTGGTTCAAACAACATATGTGCGATCTTCACGTTTGTCACTGAAACCTTTTGTAACATTAGCTCTGTGGTATAGTAAATGTTTGTTGGAACCACCCTGACCCTGCCTTGCTACGGATTTGGGTGCGGACGGATTTATGCCGAGATGTTTTTGCTTATGTCGATAAGAAGGAATGAACTTTCGTTAACAATGTGAGTCGATATGAATATTCTACTGTGTTAAGTGAACTTAAACTAGTTCTTCTGTGCCGTTCCTGTTTTCTTCTCAGCAGTTTCTTAAGCTACACAACAGTGCTCGTGAAATGAACGCAATCGTATTTTCATTCGCAAGGCTCTCTGTCTACAGGAGATGCCTAGCTTTACTCCCACCGAAAAAACATGAACCCTCTGCGCTCATGTTAGTATACACTCAAGCGAGCTCAAAGAAAAACAACCTACCTCATTAACACCTGTCAGCTGCAGATGTTTTTTTTTCTAAACTTACCCTCAAGTAGGCTGGAGCTATAGGGGCGGTAGGCTGCATGCAAACGACTGATGTTATTCAATCACATTCCGCATCCATAGATGCAATAAACGCCAATATGCACTCCTACAAGTTGCCTAAGGACCATGACACCTCCATCTCACATTGCGGACATTTCTGCTTTTTTTTTTGTCGCACTGCAGAACCGTGGGACATCCGGCGTTGTACTGCGATTAGCATTTTTGGCTACTTAAGCCGCTTTGCATCTATCTATCTATCTATCTATCTATCTATCTATCTATCTATCTATCTATCTATCTATCTATCTATCTATCTATCTATCTATCTGTCTGTCTGTCTGTCTGTCTGTCTGTCTGTCTGTCTGTCTGTCTGTCTGTCTGTCTGTCTGTCTGTCTGTCTGTCTGTCTGTCTGTCTGTCTGTCTGTCTGTCTGTCTGTCTGTCTGTCTGTCTGTCTGTCCGTCTGTCTGTCTGTCTGTCTGTCTGTCTGTCTGTCTGTCCCTCTCTCCCTTCCTCCATCCGCCATCCTATGCCAACCCGGGGATTCAAGTTGACTACACGATTTGACCTCTACGCGTCTCCAGGTGGTCGAGATGCCGTCGCGGTCGTTCCATCTTCGTCATTCTATCTTCGTGATCTGACTCTCTGATGCTATCGGCGTCACCCCTTCTACAGCGTCCCAGTGGGCAAAGTTGTCTCAGAGCTTGGGCCATTAGGAATGCGCTCGTCGGATTCATTTTGACCACCTGGTGTTCTTTACCGAATACCTAAATCTAATTACACTAGTTTTTTGGCATTCACCCCCATTGAAATACAGGTGTCGCAGATGGGATTTATTTCACAAATAAAAATAGCTCTGCGGTATCCACCCTGCACTGTTATAAAACAATAAAAGAAAGAAGGGGAAGTTGTAATGTTGAAATGCGTGAGCATTTCTATGCTTACCCAACGAGGAAACCCGTCCGTCACGCAAGACGATTGCTTTTAATACAGGGCCCGCAGCAGCGAGCGAATTGACCTTCATGCTGCCTCTCCAGCGGTGCCTGAGTAAGGTAGCACGTTTGATCATGGTTGATGTTGGTTCGCATGCATCGCGAGCAGCCAGCGTCATCGACCACGTCTACGTGCGAGATCTACCAAATGTTACATTGTTTAATTAAGTCACGTACTACAGCACCATCGGCCAGTGCTCATCTTTCATGAAGCAGCGGCATCATCCAAAATGCAGCATCATCAGGTTTGAAGATAAAAAAGAAACGCAACAAGAATTAAACAAGAGACAGTGTACATAATGAATGTTGTAAACATTTGCTTGAATTACAAGATCTCTCTTGTAATTTCCTTCTATGTCCACATCATCGGGAATTATCTATAACGTGAGTGAACTTTGCCACTACTCGCCTTTTCTTCGTCGTCTCATGCGGGTCTCTGTTAACATTTCGGTGTTGCAACAGCGCTCCTCCGTTTCACGATTCTTTCGCAGTGTTTCTTGCAATTGCACCAAACACAGCAGCATACGAATACGAAACAGCAGGCGATTAGTAGCAAATGCTTACGCATCATTTAGATAACTCCCACAAGAGAGCCTACGTGCAATTTTTTTAGAACGAGGGCGAAAATGAGACGTCGTTTATTTTCAAGACCCACAAAAAAAGCCAGCCATCTCAATGTTCAAACGAAAGCCTACAAGACAGAATGCTTTCTGCGCCGCAGGTCTTCTTATACGCCTCTGCCTGCTCATTCCACTCTGGATATGCACATCGTTAATCATAGCCCGTGCCGTCGTCTACAATTTATCTCAAGCGAGGGGCCCAAAGCGACGGCAATGCAAGAAAAAGAAAGCAAGAAAGTAAGGTCAAATATTTGTAAGATCCCTCGCGCGATACTTCATTATATGAATGCGTAGAAGGAGTGCTCCTACTGTGCATGTTATATGTGCCTTGCACAATCTCGGTTCAGAAGTCGTTAGGCCAAAAAAGGATGTTTATGTCTCCCTGAAGTTTTACGACACGTGCGCTGGGAATTAGGCACTCCTTTAAACTATATCCTCCACCGTGAAGTAATGATGTAGGTCCCTCAACTAACAAACATCGCATCTTAGAGATTCACGTTTGGGAAAGTAACAACGCTAAAAGAACAAGTACTTGGGCAAACAAGAACCCAACAAGGCCGCATCTAGTGCTTCTAGCGCATCTTAGAGAATTACAAATATTTTATGGGTCTGCCTTTTTTTACAGACCCTCTTTCCTTCCATTCACCTTCAGCAGAAGAAAAACCTAAAAGGGCCTCTTTTTTTTATATCGAGTATGGCTACCCTGAGGCGTAGTAAAGAAACATAAATATGAATTCAACTCTCCATCGGGCAGGATGCCCACCAAGATTGTGTAATGACCGTAATGTGACTGGACTTCCTGAAGTCAGCATGTCGGTCACTGCTTTTAGATGCCTAAACATTTCTTTGCGTGCCAAACGAGAACTTTGTGCATCCGTCAATTAAGACGATTGCATTGGGTCATACCCCTCTAAACAATGGCTCGTTTCCCGTAAGCATGCGAAAAATACAATGGCTCATACCAACACAAGGCAGAGGCTACAAACGCTCAGAAAAGTGAAGAGAACAGTGCATGCATTCATTGAATTAACCCATACAACACACAGAACAGCATTCGTTTCAATAAAGAACAAGCTCAAAACAAGCATCCGAAGCATCAATAAAAGACTGCGTACCCGGCTCAGCAATTGGAGCAATGGTTTTGCAACAGCTTCGCTGGACATCCAGGTTGATAAGGACCCATAAAAGTTGATAAGTGTCGGATCATGTTCGTTAAGGCTGATTACTACCGATGAGGGCTTATATGGGTTTATGCTGGCCGAATAAAGTTTCTTAACTTTGATAATGGCAACGAGCTGAGTGGAGATTAGCAAATAGCACAATGCTTACACATACTTAATTCCTAGAGTAGTCTCAGCGTGAATTTTTTTTCAGACAACATGAAACAGCACAGCATTGTTGTTGCGGTTGAGGGGGTCACTTACATGGAAGTATTGTTAGCCAACATTCTGTATAAAAAACTGCAAAGAAACTGCCGTCGCTTACTTTATGCCACAAACCTATCGTTAAAGCTATGCACCTACTTGCCCAACATCATACACTGCTAAAGTAGTATATACGATAAATAGGGCGCAGAACACTGTACCTAGTCTATCCTGTGGTGTTCCTAACAAAGTTTATATTTAACTACTATTCTTCTGCCTAGCCTAGAATTACAAGCAGCAAGCTGTTGAATGTTAACCGTTCAATAAGAGTGAACAGCGCCTATTACCGACAGAAAGGCTTTGCATTCATGAGGAAGATATGCAATGAGTCATGCGGTCTGGTCCCTCTTGTGTTTTCATTCACTTACTTTACGCCACAAATCTTTCGTTACAGTATATACTGCCTTAATCTGCATAACGTTGTTACTCTAACGTTTAGAGAGTGACATCCATTTCTTCCGTTGCACATGCAAGTCAACTTTTCTTGACATATGTGCCAATCAACTCCACAAAGACAGTTATCTCGGTGTCTGCATGTCGGTGTCGGTGTAGAAGTGTTTAAGCCATACTAAGTAACCGGGAGGTAAATCGCAACATCGCATTTAAATCCACATCTGAGTCACTTTCACTATGCGATGCTCGATAAAAGAATGAGTATGTGCTCCTTATTCTTTACAACATATGCAGTAAACTATATTACCATATCGAGCAAGATAAAGCCATTCTCAGGGAACCGTATTGAATCAAGATACACGGACATAAACATAAAGAGGACGACACCCACATGCACCTTCCTCTTCCTATAGAATCATTCCATGCGAAGCGTCCCCGACCCTAAACGCAACCATCACCGATTCTCTTGGAAAAATTTGCCTAATTGCGTATTGTACGAATGTTTCACCAAATATTTTTTTTTCTTTCTGTGACGTAAGCCTTCTTGAATTTTCCCGAAAAAGCACATGTTGCTTTGAAAAAAATTGTTTACTTAAGTGTAAAATTAGGTGGCACAAAGAGAAATCTAATTTTGTAATATTCTACTGGTGTGGAAAAAAGCCACCAGGGGGCCGAGTGGAGCGGACGCGCTTCGCATGGGCTGCTGCTTTTATCGCGAGTTATTGCAGTTAACCTTAACCAAACTTCACGATTTTGTGTCATTGAACTCGACAAGGCAATCGGCATCGAAAGTCGCCAGAATTACCGCGGTGAGTGGATTTGTTTTCCTTGAGACACCGAGCAACGAGCACCTCGACATATTCGAACACCGTTCTTCGAACGCCGCACGCGCCCCAGGAGCGGGCCCGCGTGGCCTCGCGAGCACCGAGAATGGCAGGGGAAACGAACGGCAGTGCTCACGAAATGGACATAGAGAACAATAGCCAAGACTCCACAGCGGTCCAGAGCAACATGGAATTCGACGAGAACAGCGGCAAGACGCTGAGTCAAGCTGGCCCATGGTTCCAAGCAATCAAGGCAAGAAAAAACAAGAAGGCGCTGAACGAGGACCGCATACAAGAGGGAGGAAAGCAAGAAAAACCCCAGAACCAGCAAGGAGGACTGAACGCGAGGAGCAACCCGAGAGTGGAAGCAAGCATGCAAGCCAACAGCAGCCACCAACGGCAGCAAGATCAGGGAAGCCGAACCAACGGCAAGCCACCGCCGCGACGCGTGACGCCGCCGCTGCCAGAGAATGATTACAAGGTGGTATACCGACCAAGAACCGGCATGAAACTGTCCAGCTGGCCGGACGAGAAGATCGCCGAAGGACTTGCAAGGGCAAGTGGTTCTCCTTTCAAAGAATTTTGCGCGAACGTAACCATCCAAACGCAGTGGAAGCAGAACCTCATAATTGCCAGCACCGCAGACGAGGACTACGCACTGAAGCTCGGTTCCATCAGCAGCATCGAACTTGGGGCGGCCACATACGAGATGACGCCGTACATCAAACCGCTCCCAGGAACAGTACGTGGAGTCGTGCACGGTATCACTGCGTGTACGACGGAGAAACGACTTGCGGAACTACTGGCAGCCAACAACTGTGGCATCCTGCATGCGAGGATGCTCGGCAAATCCACCTCAGCAGTTATCACCTTCGAAGGTCCGCACATCCCTTTCTATGTGAAGGTGGCCGGCTCGTACACACGTTGTCGCCCATACCGCAGATCGGTACAGTATTGCAAGGCCTGCGGAGAAATCGGCCACCGGCAGGACGTATGCCCCAACCCAGACAAACATATCTGCAACCGGTGCGGGGTGCAGAACCCACAAGCAGATCATGATTGCCAGTTGCAGTGCAAACTATGTGGACTACCTCACGAGACGGCAAGCAAGGAGTGCGAGAAAAGGCTCAAGCCAAGACCCCCACCCCTGTACGTGAGGGAGAGAAGTCAATCAAGAGGCCGACAACCACCTATAACAAGGGAGACAAGTTCAAGCTCCTCGCAATATGGAACAAGTAAGCCACAGCAACAACAGCAGAAGATCATCTGGGCGGAAGTGATAGCCAGTTCCAAGTCGACAACCGACTCATTTCCCTCACAGCCGACACAAGAGCGAAATTCGAGATACGAGGAAACCATCTCCTCTCTTAGAAGGCAAAACGCCGACCTGATCAAGCGGAATGAGGCGCTCATGAAACGTCTAGAAGAGCAAGAAGGTCGCCAGGAGGAACGCGACAGAAGAGCTCAGGCCAGGGAACAAGCCCTGGAGAGGAAGCTCCAACATCTCATTGACGAATTGCAAAAACAGCAGAAACTGACCACAACACCAACGCCGCCGAGGGAACATACTCCCCCGATGGAGGACCTCGATTCGAGAATAGAGTACAAGATGAACAAGGCCCGAACCGAAGACAAGGCCGAACTGAGAAATGAGTTCCGAGCCGAACTGGCTCAGGCCGTCGACACCATAAGCAAATCTGTGGCAGCCACCGTCCAAGCAGCCGTACAAACGCTCCGCCAGGAGATCACCCAGATGGGCAACGAACTCAACCAACGCATCTCCATTCTAGAAAGGGAAAAAGAGCAGGCAAGGAAAAAGCCAAAATACCCCATCAGAGAATCCCAGATGAACGAGACTCTGGGAAGCCAAGATGGCGAATAAGATAGCAAAGAAGAAAGAAGCGACCGAAACCCTCAAAATTTGGCAGTGGAATTGCAGAGGAATAAATCGGAAACGGCAAAATTTACTTCACCTATGCACCCTACACCAACCTGACGTCATCGCGTTACAGGAAACAGAAACAAATAATATTACGATGCGCGGCTACAAAACGTACATTGCCCAAGGAAGGACCCGGACCGCCGTCCTCATCAAGAAGCACTACACGACGCAGCAGCACCAAATCAACCACAGAATCGAACACACTCTGATTGAGCTGGTTCCTCCCAAGAAAACCCTGCAGAGCCTCTACATCCTGAATGTATACAGTCCTCCGCGCGACACACTAAAGGACTTGGACAAGTTCCTGAGAGAAGTGAAGAAAGTCACCAACGGTCAAAAACTTCTCGTGGTGGGTGACTTTAACGCTCCACATGTGGCTTGGGGCTACCGATCAACCAACAAGAAGGGTATGGACGTGCACAACGCGGCACAACACCACCAGCTGACGTTGTGGACCGATCCTCTAATACCAACTAGAATCGGCAACAGTGTCTCCAGAGACACCAGCCCAGACCTGACCTTCTCCACTGGCTTAAGGCAAGTCGAGTGGTCGAGACTGGACGAGACTCTGGGCAGCGACCATCATATCATCCAGACTGAAATCATGCACCACAAAACCCCTGTGAGATTAGGTCAGGCCAAAATTACGGACTGGCCTGCTTTCCGGAAAGACGAACACCCCAGAAGCCTAGAGGACATCGAGGAGTGGACCAAGAACGTGATGGACTTGGTTACCAAGTACACAAAGACCATCCAACTCACTGCGGACAATCCCGAAGTCGACCCACACCTACTTCACCTCTGGGAGGCCAGGCGAGGACTTTTGAAGAGATGGAAGAAGCAGAAGAGAAACCGCAAACTCAAGATCCGCATTGCCGCAGTCTCGCGGCAGGCGGAGGAGTATGCTGAAAAACTCGGACGTCAGAACTGGAATCAAATGTGCGACGAGTTACAGGGAACCCTCAGCAACCGAAAGACCTGGGCCATTCTAAAGACCCTTCTCGCGAAGACGGAATCAAAAACTGTCACGGGGCAACACATACAAAGACTTATACACAACTTCCAGGGAACTGAAGAAGAAGCGCTGGAAGCCATCACCGAGAAATACATCGGAGACGAGCAACAACGGAAGACGCAGCCGGTCATTCACCCGGAGTACGAGGGGGAACCCAATCCGGATTTAGACCAACCTTTCACCAAGTCGGAGATCGTGGCAGCCTTAAGAAATCTCACAAGAAACACGACGCCCGGCAGGGATAAAATTAACAACAAGACCCTCCGTAACCTGGACGACGGGGCAACGGAGAGTTTACTAAAGTTTATCAATGAAAGCTGGGAGAACGGCAGTATACCGGCTTCCTGGAAGCACGCGGACGTAACGATGATCCCGAAACCCGGCAAGCCCATCAACCTACAGAACCTGCGTCCGATCTCTCTCACGTCGTGCGCGGGAAAACTCTTCGAGCACATGGTCCACAATCGTCTCTCGCCCTATCTGGAAGAAGGTGGGCACCTGCCGAACACCATGTTCGGTTTCCGGCCTAACCTCTCCACCCAGGACATTCTACTTCAGCTGAAAGAAGAAGTCATCGACGGCCTCAGCACATTCCACAAGAGTGCCATCCTGGCACTCGACGTGAAGGGAGCCTTCGACAACGTCTCACACGAAGCAGTGCTAAACAGCCTACAACATACCAACTGCGGACGGCGGACATACAACTACGTCCGGGACTTCCTGACGGGTAGAACGGTGACCATAGGCCTGGGGAATCTCAGGACCGAGAAGTTCCAAATACCGCAGAAAGGAACCCCCCAGGGGTCGGTGATCTCCCCGTTGCTGTTCAATATGGCGATGAGGGGATTGCCGAACCTCTTGGAGAACATCAGGGGTATCCGTCACGCAATGTATGCAGACGACCTGACCATGTGGACGTGCACGGGATCGGCGGGCGAACAACAAGACGCCCTGCAGGAAGCCATCGACAGGACCGAGCATTATCTGCACCGCTGCGGTCTTTCATGCGCGCCGGAAAAGTCGGAGCTCCTGATCCTCAAAAAGAGGACAAGAGGGCGGCCTCCGCAGGAGACACCTGACCCAACGTTGACACTAAATGGAGTCAACATACCCAAGGTGGACACACTCTGTATTCTGGGCCTCACTCTCCAGAAGGACGGTGCCGGTCTCGCCGCCATTAAAAAACTGCAAGCGACAGTTACCCAAGTCGCGCACTTGGTGCGAAGAGTGACAAACAAAAAGCACGGCCTGAAAGAGCAGGACACAATCAGATTAATACAAGCCCTGGTAATCAGCAGAGTCACTTACGGCACCCCGTACCTGGGTCTCAAGAACAGCGAGAGAGACAAATTGAACACCCTAATACGAAAGACCTACAAGCTGGCACTGGGGCTTTCACCGACGACGTCGACGGAGAAGCTACTCAGCCTGGGCATCCACAATACTTGGGAGGAACTAGTAGAGGCCCACAAGACGAGCCAGATAGAGCGACTCAAGCTCACCAGTACGGGTAGGGACACGCTAATAAGACTGGGCTACCCAGTCGAATATGAGTCCAGAAAACAGCGGGTTCCTCTACCCCTGAGGGAGAAGATCACGGTGGCCAGCATCCCGAGAAACATGCACCCTGAATACCACAGAGAAAGGAGGCGAGCGAGAGTGAAAGCTCTGCGTAAGGCCTACGAAGGACCAAAACAAGGAGAAGTCCGATACACCGACGCGGCGAAGTACAAGAACAGAGCGGCCCACGCTATCAGCGTGATCAACGGCCAAGGACAAGAGGTAGCAGCGGCCTCGGTAAGCACTCCAGACATCGACTGCGCGGAAGAAACGGCGATAGCCCTGGCGGCCACTACGGGCCATCGAGAGGAAGATCTAATCACGATCATCACCGACTCACAAACAGCATGTAGAAATTATCAAAAGGGCCGCATTTCCAAACAAGCCCTGAGCATCCTCGAAAAGCGAGACAATCTTCCAGAGGTGTACATTGTCTGGGCCCCGGGACACGAGTCCCTGGCGGGTAATGTAGCGGCTAATGCCGCTGCCCGAGATCACATTCTCCGGGCTATCCCACCAGGTTCACGAGCACCGGTAGACCAACAAGACAGCGTCCCGAAAAGATACGCCGATATCCTGAGCCACTACAGACTGGGTAGAAGGATCTATCCACCCCCGCATCCCCAGCTGACAAGAGAAGAGGCGGTGATCTTCCAAAAACTACAGACCGGCACATTCCCGCACGGCACCCTGCTACACGCAATGTACCCTACGACCTATACTCACAAATGCGCCTTCTGCTCTACGCTTAATACCCTCTACCACATGGTATGGGAATGTCAACAAAATCCATCGACACCGCCCATCACCGGACCAACCGTCGAGCAGTGGGAGGCCCAACTGATAAGCTCGAGCCCTGAAGACCAGCATCGCCTGGTGAGCAGGGCCAAGCTATCAGCTCAAGCCCACGGCTTCCTGGACTAGGGACGCCGCCCACCTCGGACGATTTTACCGTCGGCTCATTTCAACTAATAAAGTTTATTCCTCCTCCTCCTCCTCTACTGGTGTGATTGTTTCACGTGGCGTCACAGGTGAACACAATTAGTAATTTTCCGCGTTTAATTTGTTCAATAAAAAAAGCAAGAAAAATGTGCGTTTTCGCAAAATGTTCGGACAAAGTTCGTCATGGTCCAGCCACAATAATTCTTACTGTATTTTCCAGTATCTATAGTCTCTGCTAAAATATAGTGTTAGGCAGTTAATTTACGTGTTTCTTTGGAAAATCACTCCCGAAGTTGCCAAAAAGTCACTTTTTGGGGATGTTGAGACCTAAATTGGGCATTAGGGCCCTCTACATACAACAAAAATATGAGATAGCTCATTGCTTGACCAACCGTTCAGTTTGTGAGATATAAACGTTAATGAAAGTGAATTTTGTTTGAGGCGAGAAATCATTTGTGAAATTCACAACCAATCGCGGGTAGACACTACTTAACCGTGTCTTCAGTGCAATATACGTGCCGGTCACAATGTAATTCTTGCTTTGCTTATCAACCCTTTATGCATACACTGAAGGCGCAAGCTTTTTTGTACGGGGTCTATGCCAGTAAAGTATACGTTTATGGCTGTTTGAATGACGATGACCCCGCAACTACATTTTACGATAATACATTTGTGTGATGGAAGTAAATCATAACTGCTTCGAGGTAGTGATCAGGACAGCATAGTTGTCAGACATCAGATATGGGGCCCAGCCCCGATTCATTGCTTTGTCAGTACTACAGATCGGCAAATAACGAGTTATGCTAGAACATGAATGCTCAACACTCCGTGCCAACTGGGGCACATAGAGACACACACGCATACGTTTTCATTTTGCAGGCTATAGTATGCTGTGAAGGTCTGTGGGCCTAGTCAGACGTCGTTTTCGTTCTGGTGTGAAGCAGCAGCGAAGAAATGACCGTGTGATTATACTGTCTTCGCGTAGGACCGAATGAGATTAATTTAGCCACTACTACAAAAGAAAGCTCTAATCTCTTCCCGGTTCACCTACCTGACCACCCCGAGCTCCCAAAATTAGAAGTGGTTAACTGCCGAACGTACGCCCTTTACGATGCATCTGTACTGATGTCAACTGACACAGCACGCTTTCACTTGACAGAGAGCCACAGTGGATATGCGTGCCAGAACAATAGAAGGCAGCACTTAGCTTTTCTGCAGCGAAGATACACTTCCGGAGTGCCTCGCGGCGAGATTGGTTGTGAACTTCAAAATTATTTTCTCGCCTCCACCAATATTTACTCGTAATAAAATTTCTGGATTACAAGCTGGAACGTTTGTGTGTATAGTGAGCTACCTCACCTAATTTTATCTGGAGAACCCTATTCTTTAATGGAGGCCTGAGGATCGTCAGAAAGTGCCTTTCTTGCAACTTCGGAAGTAAATTTCACGAATGGTACTTGATATTATAGTCGAACGTTATCTTTAGTATAAACTGTAGCAACTGAAAGAAAAAACAGAAAAACATATCTCGTGTCAGGAATGTCAAGGAAATTTACGCAAGAAAAATTCTGAAAATGCGATTTCTTGAATCTTTACTTAGCCAAGTAAACGATGAAAATTCATAAATGTGTCCAGCGGTGACGTCACATAAAATAAACGCGCCAATAAAATATTCTCAAATAAGATTTGTCACTGCACCTAGTGCACACTTGATTAAAGAGCATTTACATCTAACCAAGTTTTTCTTCATCACAAGTACTTCAAAGAACACTTGCGCAACGAAAAAAATTTTTTCAAGAAGCATACTGCGGTGAAATCTTATTCACACATTCACCAATTAGCCCATTTTTTTCTTTTCGAGGGAGAGAATCGGCGATGGTCACTTCTGGAATCTCGGAAGTTCCGCGTTGACTGAGCCTTTAGGGAACATCGCTCCCCACTATGCCGTCTTCTCGATAAGAGAGCTGCTCTTTTGGCAGCAACGTACGAAAGCAGCACCTCCGGAACACGCCTACCGCATTCCTTCGCCGTTAAGCACACAAGGCATGCCTTGCTTCACTGCAACTTCCCGAGTAGCTTCCCTGCACGGCGGTTGTGCCTGACGTGGCGAATGAGATGCCAGTGCCGGTTCATGTTGCATATGGCATCCGTTGAACACGAAGTAGCCTGGGCACCGCCGTCTGACTTCATAGGATATGCTAGCCGCACAAAACCTGCCGCAGGTCTGCTGCATGATCGTGTTCCTCAAAGGTGTCGCCACCAAGTCATCTACTCGCACATTTCGTAGCTCGTCCGGCCAAGGAACTTGGTAGACAGTGAAAAGATGTCCGGTGGGTAGATAGAAATGTCCCTAAGATGGAGCATATTTCTAAACCATTTTCACCGTTTTCATCGCGCAATCATTCTTGTTTTCCAGTCGGAAGTGCCTTTATTTTGCCGCGTTTTGGCGTTTATTGGGACTTGTTTAAACAAGCGCTAAACCCAGGCCTTTGCTGATAGCGTTCGTTTATGCAGCTCGTTTATGGATGGATGGATGGATGGATGGATGGATGGATGTTATGAGCGTCCCCTTTGGAACGGGGCGGTGGGTTGCGCCACCATACTGCCTAATGTTCTACCTAGGTTAAACAATAAAAAAACACTATGAACTACCACACCGAAATTCTCTGATCCCCTATTGCGAACTGTGCTTTTGTACGTCTCCGCCTTTTGTCGTTTCCCTACTTTTCTTCCACCAATCTTCCAGTCGCTTCTTACTAATGTCTACTGCGGACATGTTTACTTTACCACTGCTCCCGCTGAACCCAATAGCTTCAAGGAGGCCAGTGGTGCCTAAATCGACCGCTGGGTAGACGTCTTCATATTCTAATAAAACATGCTCCGTAGTTACCCTAGCTTTACCGCAGCAAGCACATGCTTCTTCTTCTTTCTTATATCTCGCTAGATAGGTGCGCGTTCTAAGGCATCCCGATCTCGCTTCGAAAAGTGATGAGTTTCCCTTTGAGTTATCATAAGTGGTTTCTTTACTGATTTCGGTTTTTCCTCTTAAGTAGTTACTCAGGGCAGGCTTCTTTCCATTGCCGCCACCCATGAGATTATTTCAGCCTCTCTGACTTTCCGCTTGACCTTTTTTGTTGTGTTGCCCACCCTACAGGCCGTATACTTGCTGGTAAGCTTCCTAGTTCTTTTCTTCTGCTGTGAATCGATGTTTTTCCTGCACAGATACCTGGGAACACTCTTCCAGCCCATTTACTTTCTTCCATATTCCTCAGCCGTTCTTCATACTCAATTTTACTGCGAGGTTCCCTCACTTCCAAACTAGTCCAGCCCATATTAGCCTACACAGCTTCATTTGTAGTCTTCCCGTGAGCGCCCAATGCGAGGCGACCCACTGACCTTTGGTTCCCTTCAAGTCCTGATTGTACCCCTTATTTAAAGCAAACAACGGCATTTCCAAAAGTAAGTCCTGGAACCATTACACCTTTCCACATACATCAAAGGACCTCGTAACTATTGTATCCCCATAGCGCTTTGTGCTTCATTATGGTCAAATTTCTCTTCCCCTTCACTGTTATTGTTTTTCTTGTGTTTCCATATATCTATTGCTTTCGTTTATCCATATACCTAGATATTTATATTATGTTACCCGAGGTATTTCCTGGCCCTGTATCTCCACTGTCTGTTCACTGTTTTCATTGAATACCATAACACCTGATTTTCTAACACTAAATTTCATACCTATATTGTTGCCTTCCTGTCCACAGATATCAGCAAGACGTTGCAAATTACTTTGCTTGTTACCTAGCAACACAATGTTGCCCGCATAAAATAAACCTGAGAGCTGCTGCTCTACTACTGTACCCACCTGTGTGTATGAGAGATTAAACCCGATATTACTGCCTTCTAGCGCCCTCTCAATCCTTACCATGTGCATCATAAACAGCAGCGGGAATAAAGGGCACCCCTGCCTCATGCCTTTGTTCATATTAACTTTCTCCTCGTTCCGCATCCCTTCCCATTTGACACAAACGGTATTTTGTAAGTAAATATCTCTCAAAAGCTGTAGACAATCGTCACCTAAGCCTTCCCCTTTCAGAATATCCGACAAAATGTTGCGGTCTACGTTGTCATAAGCTCTGGTAATGTCTAAAAAGGCCACATACAACGGTCTACTTTCTGCTTTGGATATTTCAATACACTGAGTAAAAACAAACAAGTTATCATCCAAACACCTACCTGTTCTGAATCCATTCTGAAGCTCTCCCAAAATGCCATTATTCTCTGTTCATGCTTGAAGCTTTGATTGCCTGCATTGCTAGCCTCTGTATTACCGATGTAATGGTCAACGGTCCATACGAGTGAATTCTGTCTTTCTCCCCCTTACCTTTATAAATTAAATTCATTCTACTTTGTAGCCAAGTGTCTGGTATTCGTCTATCTTTTAAAGTTTTTTCCACTGCTTTCACCAGAGCTTTCTTACTTTTTGGTCCTAGTTCATTAATCAGCCTAACGGGAACCTCGTCTAGCCCTGTGGCTGTGCGCTTAAGAATTTTCTCTTCCGTTTTCTCCCAGTTTAAATTTGTCAGCACCAGCTCCTTTTCCACTTGGGTCTCTTTCATGCTCTTTTTTTCTGCAAATACAACATCGTCATTGCCTTGGAAAGATTCGGCTGTTCCTTTTCGGATGTAATTTATTGCCGCTTCTCCTTCCAGTCTGCTTTCATCTTCGTCTAGGATATGTTCTTGTATTGTTGTTGACTTCCTGCCTAATAATCTTATGTGGTTTCAAAATATTCTAGGTGCGGCCTTCTTTTTCTCACGTATTTCTGTCAACCAACGTTCACTTTCACCTCTTAATTTTGCTTGCACCAGTATTTGAACCATAGTCTTCTTCTCCCGGTATATTTCCCATTTACTGGTTACTTCATCCTGCGTCAACTGCGGCTGCTTTGCCTGCTTGTGCTCTCGAGATGCTTTCTGTCGTTCAGCGATCACTTCTCGTATCTCCTTGTTCCACCAGCTTTTCGTTTTTTTTCCTTTCCAACGAACATGTTGTATCTCTTTTCGTATTTCTGTCGTTGTTACACTCGGAAGCTCACCATATTCCCACTCTTTACTTGGTCATTTGCCAAGTTCTTCCTCCACTCTAGTGACTATATTTGCTATTTGTTCAGCGTTCAAATTTGGACTGGCCATATTGCGCTCATTGCTCTCTTTTCCAACTACACAGCCCATTTTCAAAATGATGCGTTTGTGGTCACTCCTTATGCTGCTAAACTCTTCCTAATCGATGACCATTTCTCTCAACTTATCATGAATTCCTTCTGTCATCAGACAGTAATCAATGGTCGATTACCGGTTTCCCACTTCCCACGTTATCTGCCCTTCACACTTAGGCCCTGTATTCACGATAACGAGGCTATATTGCTCACAAAGGTCTATAATTGACTTCCCGTTGTTGTCGGTATCGCCTTCTAAATCTTGTATGTGGGCATTCATGTCACCTAATAGGACAATTTCAGCACCATTCCCGAAACCCTTAGTATCAGCGCTTATGCAGTCCACTCACTCTTTATTCTTCCCTGTACAACTATTTCCGGTCCACAAATACGTAACGCCCAGCCAAGTTTTTTTCCCACTCGTTGTACCTGATAACCAGAGATGCTGTTGACATTTTGAACTTACTCTTTTCCATTTGGCTCCCTGATGGATGAGCATTCCGACTCCCCCTCCCTTTCTTTCCAACTTAGTTCTGTTGCGCCCTTCCCAAACATCATCCTCAATAACAACTGGCGGCTCTTCTGAGTCTCTACGGTGTGTTTCTGTAACTGCATACACCCCTATTTGTTCTCGATTTAACTGCTCTTCAATCTCTGCCCACTTTTCCTTTTTTTTATGTACCCTGTTGCATGGCCAGCTCTCCTTCTTGCTTTCCTCCTTTTTCTATTATCGACGGTGATGCTCTTCTGAGGTTCCTTTAGGGGACATTCTTCATTAGTACCTTCTCTGGCCGCCTGAGCGCCCGCGGGACCCATAAAAAAGCTACAGCGCGACCACCACGTCGCCAGCCCACTTCTCGTGCCAGCCTGTAATTGAAGTGGATACCATCTCGTTTAAAACCTCGACACCTTCTCAGTTCTCTGTTTACTTCGACAACCTCGAAGCCTTCCTCTCGGCTCATTTTTCATATCGCCTCATTAGCAGCCACTATGGCTCTTTGTACGTGACTGACACGCACAGGCACTTCCGGTACCGTGCACACCATAATCTGCACCTGAGGGGATAGCTTGCGCAAGTCGTCCACCCTCTTCCCCATGCGCTGGCCTAGTCCTGTCCCTTTCCTGTTTAGGACGTCATTTAATCCACCTGCCACTCTGACAAGGTTGCGCACGTGGGCATTTTCCGCGAGCTTTTCATTCGTTCGCTCCATGACAGAACCCAGCATCCGCCCTGGAAATGTCCCTACTGCCACCCTTTGATCGCCTTTCACCCTCTCCACAATTGCTTTTGAGCATCCAGCCAGGTTTTAGTCGCCGACGATAATCACCCTTTAACTCTCTCCTACCTCTCCCTGCTTCCCTTCGTCCTTTGCCGCGTGATTCGGACTCGACAAGGGACATTGTCCCCTTGGTTCCTGCTTTTTCCGCGTGGCGGCTTCGAGGTAGGTGCCGCTCTTCCAAGCTAACCCTTCATCACGCTGCACGATTCCACGTACTTTGCTGACAATTCCTCTGCTGTCGCGTCGGGGGTCTATGTTCCATAGTCACGCACATTCTCGTTCACAATGGCGGCCCTGTTCAGCTTTTCCTAGGCTGCTTCAAGTCTCTTTTCAACTACATTTCGTGCATCATGCTCATTATTTAGCTCATTTTTTTTTTACAAATGCGCGCGATAATGCGTGACCTCTTCTGGAAAAAGATGGTCTGCCCCGTGAAAATAATGATGTAGCCCAAATGAGCTTCTCTCTCAGTTAGAGCTGCCAACTATCGAGCAGACGAAATCGTGACATGAGGGGGCGGGCGACGGCCTGTTAGTGCCAGGACGCCACCCTCTGCACGTGCGTTCATGATTTGCAAAAATGTTTGTAGTCCTACCGCGTCACGAGTTACAAGAAAGATGCGGTAGCCACCTGGCTAACATGGCTACGAATACACGTAAACAGAGGTACGGTGTAACACTAGTATACCTACAACAGAACAAGAAACACGACAAACACTAACAACCTTTATGTTTATGAAAATGCAAAGGAAAACAAAATGAAAAAATGAATAACCGAGCTGTCAGGCATTGTAAAAAGTAATCTGGTTTATCGATCGTTATTCAGCAGAAAGAAAATCAGAGGTTCGACATGACTTATTTAGAACTCCCGGTATTTACTCATATGTCGGGACTGTCCCGGTAAATTCGAGACGGTTGGCATACGTACTGCGAGTGCGATACGAGTCGTGTTTATTTTTTTTTCTCCCGCATATCTAATGTTTCGTTACTTAACTACGCTACAACCGTTTTCCATTTCTGACATCCCTAGGAGTAATGTGTTGCATGAGGTTTCTACTAATACAGTTCCAGCTGTAAGCGGAGCGAGAACGCGCCACCAGTCAGGTTTAGATAGCAAAATATCGGATGAGGAAAGTTCTTCTGGTGATAGCTGAAAAGCTGAAAAAAAAATGCAAAATTGATAATTTAATAATAGGAAAGAAAAAATAAATAAAAGAAAAAATTACCGACGATTACGTTACTTCCTAATGCGAAATTTGAGCGCAGCAAATAAGCTGTTTCACCTTTTCGATAGATTGAGGCAAAGAAATCGAGCAACACATGTATGCGCTATCACAGAATTTTTTTTTTATATTTCCCGTACTCCTGGATCATCTCGACGGCGGCGACGGTAAGCTTCTGCTTCGGCGGCACGCACCTCTGGATTCTGACGGCGACGGCGCTGGGCCTCTGCTCTGGCAGCTCGTTTAGCAGCAGCAGCAGCAGCAGCAGACGGAGGACTTCCATCGGTCGTCTCGCTCATGGCTCAGAAAGAACTGGCAGATAATTTCGCAGTGGCGAACGGCAGCGGCAATTTCGGCTCGGGCGGTGCACATATACAGATCCGCCGCCACCGATCTGGCTCTCTGATTGCCACAGCACAGGGGTTGCATTGGAGGAGGAGCGAAGAAAGGAATTAAGTTCGAGCCGGCGCTTTGACAACCGGAGACTCGCAGGAAGAGGGGGGAGGGGGCGGCGTGTACACCCAGCGGCAAACGATGGGGACAGAAGCGCGCGCAGCAAGCGGACAACACGATAAAGGGAGGAGGGAAGAGATAGCAGCGACTGACTGATGCCGCTGACGCCGATAGTGAGTCAACCCCAGCTGCGGAGTTGGTTTCAGGGACAACGCCGCCGATGCCGACACAAACAATATGATACCCTCGCTTCCGCAGCGCTAAGAACCAGGTCTAGCCGTGGGAAGGTGGTCACGTATTCGTCGACGTGCCGGGGCCTACGTGAAATAACCGGCGCGTCGGCAACTGAAGAGCACCCTATCCGCCACACAAGAACAGGGGGGGGGGACCCTTTCCTCCTCTTTCTGCATGGCGGCGACGGTGTTCTATGCAGTCACGTTATCTTGACTCTCTAGCGGCGTCAGCGGCATCCAGCGGTATCAGTCGGTCGCTGCTAGCGCTGGGGGGATGAAAGGGGGGCGGAGCTGGTTACGAGGCCGACGACAACGCCGACGACGACGCGAAACCCAGGAACGGACGCCAAAGAGCTGCGCTCTAAAACGTGTAGTGGCTGACAACTTGCTTCAAAGCCATTCGCGCCGCTTCACCGGTCAGGGACGACGGGGAAAAAAACTTGATTTTTAATGGCACGCGCGCGCATTATATGTACGCTTCGATGGATGGCTGCCTCTTTAAGAAGGGTGTGCGCCATTTCAAGTTCAAACGCACGCTCGCCCGCATTTTCGAAAGCCGACGATCGTACGCAACGCCCGAGAACTCCGCTGTTTTTGTCGGTCTTGTCACTTAATTACTCCATCTTTCAGCGATGCAGCTATGACACATTTTGTTCGCCGCTTGCTGACTTTCTGTAGCTCCGCCCCCTTCCTCGCCCCCATCACTTTACCATCCATGCAACACGGGTTTCCTCCGCAGCAATTAGCAGTTCGTTGCCGGTGCCTTGGTGTGAAGTGCGCTACTAGAGCTCCTCCCCGTCCATCTGCGTCAGCCTGTTTACGTTCTCGCTCTCTGGCCACATTAGCTGCTCCCGCTCCGTATACGCTTGTCACTGCCTAACGAACATGTCACGCGTAGGCTCCCAAATTGTCTCTGGGCGAATGTGATGCGGAGGCACCGTATATTGAAACAAAAGAGTAAAGCCGCGCTCTGTAGAAAGTAGAAACGCTTTGTCAAAATGAGGACTGGAGGAAGTGAAAGAGAGAAGGGGAGAAAAAGTGTTCGTGAAGTGAGATAGTTGAGGCGCATTGCTTGCACATGGAGAGACCCTGCAAGTTCGTACACTGTCGCCCCTTAACGTGTGCTGCAAATGTTACTGGAATGTTTTCTGAACTAATTTACGGCCGTTCAGCGTAGCACGAATAGTCTTTTTCGCACACGCGCTTTTGCTCTGCTGCGTTCGCGACAAAGATAAACTAGTACGGGCAGGAACGCAAGTTGGGCGTGAAAGCGAAGAATACTAGCGAGTAGTTCACACCCTGTTTGTATACGTTCCGTACACGAGAGCGAAAGGCGATTCATGATCTGTTCAGCACACGAACTATGTAACTGCAGAAGTTACAACATGTATTCTTCATTCCTTTTGTGATTCGCCTGTTCACCCATAAAAAGAATAGATGCATTATGCGCATACTCCGCAATGCGGAGACAAATATTGCCGTGGCTGTAGATTCAACAGAGGTGCTTCTGGGTTAACTATAGTATGTCCTTCTAGTATGAGTAGCTGCTGTATACCTCATGTCTTCTTCGTCCTGTTGTCTACACAGTTAGGCACGTTGAGACACTTGTATACAGTGATCACTTATCGACGACGCGCAATGTTCGAGCATGACTTGGCTTCCGCTCTGTAATCAGCCCCTTCTATAGAGAATTAGTACGGCGCTCTTTCAACAGAGCATTAACGATTCCTCCAGTTGGTGAGTGCTGTAGCACAGTTTACCGTAAATGTCTGTACCTCAAAAGTTTGGATACGGAATAGAGGAAGACGTCAAGAGAGTTGGCCGCCAAGTACAGGGCAAGTTAAGGTGTAAACAGACCAGCAGAAGTCAATATATATATATATATATATATATATATATATATATCTATATATATATATATATATATATATATATATATATATATATATATATATATATATAAAACGAGAGAACGTTTAAATATGAAAGTTCTGATCGAGGTCAGATAAGGAAAAAGCTAGATGGCTACAGATGTAAAGCCTGCTTACTTTAGGCAAGCTGGCTAACTACTTTCCTCACCCTATATTAAAAGAGGTGCCATTAAACACTCTCTTCGTCATCATCATCACAGCCGTCGCCGCTTTTGTGATTGAAGATCAATCAAGGAATCAAAGCAAAATTACATGCGGAGACGGCGTTGCCAGAAGGCCTGCTTAGAAATGGCGGGGTTGGCTGGTAAAGCAAAACATTTTTTAATAATAAAGTGATGCACGAACTTGAAAATGCCTTGACTTCGTTCAGCATGTCACCACTGTCCTGTCCTGAAATAATCAAGTTAAATTAAATTATGGGTTTTTACGTGCCAAAACCACTTTCTGATTATGAGGCACACCGTAGTGGAGGACTCCGGAAATTTCGACCACCTGGGGTTCTTTCACGTGCACCTAAACCTAAGTACACGGGTGTTCTCGCCCCCATCAAATTGCGGCCGCCCTGGCCGGGATTCGATCCCGCGACCTCGTGCTCAGCAGCCCAACACCGTAGCCACTGAGCAACCACGGCGGGTTTTCCTGTAACAATTCGTGAACTTAATAAGGTGAAGAAGCCAATAGATCATGTTCCACTACTGTACCTATTTCGCGTACATTCGACATAGCATAGAACAAAATAACAGCTGTTTATTATTTTTCTTTTCTTTTGTTGGCCACAAGAAAATTATTTGTGCTATTAAACAAAGAAAATAGTTCACATCTGTCATAACGGATATTCGTGCGTTGATGACAGCAAGAATCGATTTGGCTATTACCTGGCCCATAGCGCCGCAAGTTGCCTGAACTAGAGTATAAGAGGAAGGAACTAGATCACTCCAAGTGGTTGCAGGATATTTTAAAACATGGGAAAGAGACCTGGACCCGTGATTCGGTATACTCTGAAGAAATTACAAGATCAGCTGGCCTCACCAATTGCGCCCTATTCTCTCCCTTCCCTTACGCCTACTCTCTTCCTCATCAACCCGTGTTTTATGGTGGCAAACTGCGAAGATCTGCGCTCTGCTTAACACAGGGCAGGAACTGAAGTAACGCACAGAGTGGTAACGAGTTGAAACGAGGAAACTGAAGGCTTAGGTACCCAGCGGTAAACGAATTCCACGCACATCACCGGTTTACACTGAGCCAGGTTGCTGTTTTCTTTCCTTCTTCTTTCCTTTCTTTCTTTCTTTCTTACTTACTTTTTTTATCCTTCTCTATTCTGATTTCTTTTTTTCTTTCTCTTTTTGTACTGAGTACTTTATTTCCACCGCCTCGTGGGTGCTACTTGTCGACACCGGTGATGCCCGGCTATGTTTCACACTGTGTAGCGTCATCACCATCCATCATCATCATCATCATGCATCATAATAACCACCGCTAGATCCGCGAGTCTCGGTTAGCATGGTTCGCGAGCTACAAGCTACAAAAGAGAAACGCGCATTCGTTCTCAGCCAGGCTGGACGCCGCAGTCGCAGCTCCACCCTCGATGCTTCACGTTGTCATTCCCGAAAAACAGTGTGACATCGACAAGGTCTTGCCGGCCATGGTCACGTCGTCCTATGCACCTGTTCGGGACTATTGGTGGGTAACAATCACTGGCTTTCGCGTTTCCGTTATGAGGTCTGCCCAGAAATCAATTAGGTATCGCGCATATAGCTTGTATTCGGATCCAAAAATATTTTTCCTCGTTCCATTAGTCGAAACTTTTCACTACTTCTTTGCCTTCAGATTTATACGCACAAAACAAAGTCGTAATGAAGGGCACTCCCCACTCGATGTTGTCACTGTGTTGCCATGCAAACAGCGAGAAACCTGTTTGCACTGCAACACAGACTCGAGCCATGTTACTTGCAAGTTATCACATTTGGAAGCCATTCTACCTGTCAAAGACACCAATTTCTTCACATGGCAAATCAGTTCAGCGGAATTCTTCGAACTGAAAGATTCATGAAAAGGAATATTATCATTTGCATGACAGTCACGTGAAGCTACAAAGAAAACCCATGTAGCTCTCTGAGAAACGGAAATTTCAAAAAAAAAAAAATTCGACACAATTCGGCACCGGATTTAATATAGCTTCCTAATCGTAGAAACATTCTTTCATTAGACACCAACAGTTTCAAAGTGGCAAAGGTAGCAACTTCGTCGGCAACTAAACGAAATGTACCTCCCATTCTTGTACTGAATATGATGCGTGTTTATTAAATGCACACTGATGTGTTCGGAAAAGTAAATGATCGCCGTCCTCACAGCTTGAAATTCTGTCCATGCAGTGGTCTAGCCTCCTCTCAAGCTTATTGTACTGTAGAGAACTTATGTTACGCCTCGTAGAATAAGGAAGGCAAACCTAAATTAGGCATCTGGAAGAAGTCCCTAAATTCTTCTTTCTTAAAGGTAGAAATTTTCTGCGAAGCTATCCCAGTAACGTCACCTTTGACCTAAGAAATGTCTTTCTTAGCTGAGAGCAGCTCAAACAGCGACTAATTTGATACTGCTTTTACAGCGAAGCTGTATATGGCTAGCTCACTCGTCCGACCGTATGTCACCTGTGCGCTGAGGAGGCCTCCGGCGCAACCCCATGCGCACGCGTGTAAAAAAGAAAGAGAGGCGCGCGATTGGCTGCGCCAGTAGTGACGTCGTTGCTCTGCGTTGAAGCCGCGCGCGCGCGCAGCAGTTTCTCTCCGGCTCCGAAAAGGGTAGGCAACGCATCATACGTACTCCCGAGAAGCAGGCAGCTTTCGATCAGCAACGCCGCAAGCAGAACCGGGAACGAGCTCGTCTACGCCATGCCGATGTTGCAGCCCGGGCACAAGAACAGGCTCGCGCAGCCGCGCGCGATCAGCAACTGCGTACCGAGTATCCGACAACCTACCAAGCCGTCATTTAATGAACCGTAGGGCGTTTGCCACTTTTAACCCAGTGATAAATGCCGAGGTCGCATGTTTCAGTTTCGCTCGTTTGCCATCTGTACTGCGTGCTTATGCGTGATTCTTTAAAAATAATCTCATATGATGCATAAGCCACTATTATATAATATAACCTCGTTTGGTCAATGACAAACATGTGCGTTATACAAGAGGAACAGTCCTTTG
This sequence comes from Dermacentor variabilis, assembly GCF_050947875.1. Taxonomy (NCBI): domain Eukaryota; kingdom Metazoa; phylum Arthropoda; class Arachnida; order Ixodida; family Ixodidae; genus Dermacentor; species Dermacentor variabilis. Next base: position 68,069,571 of record NC_134569.1, on the reverse strand, counting down.
CCAAGATTTAAAATGGGCACGCAGTTGTAAACGGGATCACTCATGTGTGTTCATCTCACAAACTTTAATTACAGACCGTGGACGCTGTTAAAATGCAAAGAAAACGTTAAAGAATGTGCCTTCTTTCCTCCGCCTCACTCTGAAAAAAAAAGCCTGGCGCTCACCGACTCACCCACGCTTTTGATTGCAACGTCCAGGAAAACGAAGATTATGCGGTATGCTCCGTTGCACGTCATATGCACCAGCTTTCACAGTCTGTATGCGATTATCGCAGATAAGAAGAAGACATCGCTTCCACTTCCGTGCTAATGGGGAAGCGACGAATAGCGCAAGGCCAACTCGTATTGTGTTCAATTATTCCGCACAACAGCGCGTCTAAATACCCCCTGTCCGATGGGAAGCGCTAATGAAGATCACTTAGGAGTCACTCAACAAGTCCGACGTTAATTATCTGGAGTTTCAGTTGCCTCCAGAAGAATGAGCTTGCCAAAATTTGAGAGCAAATGAAAGCAATAGCAAGGATGTGGCGTCTTGGTGCCAATGTGCGCGTAAAACCTATAAAACTTTTCCTTTTTTTGAGCGTTAAGCGCGCGAATACACGCAATATTGCAGAGCAGCAGGCTGGTCGAGGCATCATGCTTGTATTCGCGGGCTTTCTTCCCACTCGGAAAAAAATTATATGTTTCACGTATTGAGCAACAGAAAGCTTTATCTGGAGTTTCTCATGTTGCTCTACAATTATCCAATTAACGCTTTTCATCCAATTATAACAATTGGGATGTTGATTAATTGATTAGGACTAACTATCCAATTAGGCGGAATGCAAAGGACAGATTGAGTATGTCCAAGCGATGGCAAACAACATTACCTTGGTTCTGTCCAGTCACGTATCATTTGCATATTTTTTACGTTTGGCTCATGATAAGTGAAACACCCTCTATGCGCAAAGGTTATATAAAACTACAAGCCAAGTGGCTATACCCTACTCTATGCTGACCAGGTATCCAGCTGATAATAAAATTATTTATTACAGTGCCTTCCTACACAAAACCTTAACATGCAATCTGAGCTAAGAGGCATCTCTCACGCAGACCGATCTGTTAATGGAGTTGTGAATTATATTTATTGGATTTCTGGATTCTTTCATTAGGCCAAGTATGTGCATATGCTCGTTCTTGGCATGTTCTCCAGAATGTACAGGCGCGACCGCTGCTAACGGGAACATGGGAGCCCGTGGAATTGCTCTGCGGAGTGCCCCACTACTGGCGCCTCGTCAAGTGTTGAGGCGCAGGAACAATCAAAGGAATTGGCGAAAAGCCCGGCGAATTATCTGCTATGGCGAACCATCTGCCAAGGCTTAACGAGGCGCCGGGGGAGGCGCTACGCAGAGCACCGCCACAAGCTCCTGTGTTCCCGCTTACAGCAACCGCGCCTTTAAATGTCTCAGTAGGATTCGTGTATCAAGCCTAAACATTTCATGTCAGCTTACATATATCTCGAAAACAGACCGATTTGTAACTAGAGTACTTAACATATTTCATGGAATGTTTGATTTTCATTTTCAATTTTTTAGCCATTTGATATGTAACACTGTGAATGTGGCCGTTTTAGCCAATTTTCCATAATAGGTATGTCCTAATGTGGCACCTTAAGTACAGAATCCGTAAATGTTCCTCAACAAGTGTCGTGTTATAAGCCTGTGGTCATCATTCCTCGCTCGAGAAGCGTCATATGACGCCTTCGTTTTTGTGTCATCGGTTCGTATACATCTCACCCTCTGCGTCCACATGAATGGCAGTTTGCACTTCGGGATACCTTGTGAGGGATTCGGTCTATAAAGATAAAAATTGCATAGTATTACAGTAGCGGCCCTTCGTTGTGGATAAGCGAGAACATTCTATGAGATTACGCCTTGCATAAGATGACAGCAAACAAAAACGTAAGCATCTCCGTTGCTTGTAAAACATTTAAATAACCGCTTTAGCAATGCTTCGCTTCCCATAGCTTCAAAAATTGTGGGATGGATCTATATATTATTTCTGAAATTTTTATGTGCGTTCCCTTTATACAGCAGTGTAGAGTAGCCAATCGGACAGTTACTGACTTCCGTGACTTTGGCCTCCTATTTTCTCGGTCCTCTGGTATAAACGAATGGTCAAACAGAAGAGTGCTCTTAACGTCCTTTATTCTCAAGAAATAGAAAAGCCGAAATAATCAAAATGGCAACCTTAAATGTCATGTGTGCTAAATTATCGTTTAGCTCGTACCTATCAGCGCTAGGCGCCGCACAACGTTAGGAGTTTGCGAAAGTCAAACTGCACTTTCCCGTAAGCTTGCGCAAGCCCTTCTGCTTCTGCGTTTGCTTTCCCCTTTGCGTATTCGTTTACTCAAAATTTTATCTTTAGCTCCGGGGAAACGCGGGTAATCTTCGTCGACGTCAAAAATTTCGAGCCTGCCATGCTGTCACCGAAGTGTCAGACAGGCCACCGCTGCTCCTAAAGCGGTAAGACAAACAGTTCACGCTATTCTCACGTCACAAGATGCGAGATGGGGGATCAAGCGACACATCTGCAGCTGTGGTTCGCTTACGCTGTGGATCGCTTACGGATCAAGTATTTCACGTGCGCGCGTTGTTTTGACGTCGAGTCATCGTGTCATATTTATGTTTTTCTTATGCACTTTACAAAAAAAAAAGAAGCTTTACTGCTGCGGCGGGAGGTCTACAGAGGTTGTCGTCACTCTAGTGCTTCAACCTTCCTGACTGAAAGCTTGCACGAGAAAAGTGAGCGCCGAAAGACCCGCGCAAGGGAGAAAGGGAGGCATGCGCCTCTCAGAATTAATCGTCATCTCGGGCCGATGCCCGTACAGCCATCGTGCGCAATAGAGACAGTGGGGAAAGGGCTAATGGCCTTAAGCTGTGGGCATACGTCGATGGATCTGCCGTTATTATGCCCATGGCACGTGGTGCTCGAAAGTGTTGCCATCATACTTCGTTCACTGCTGCTTCAACGGCGGCTTCTCACCTGTCTGAACTTTAGCACATACCTTGCCATCAGTGACGGCAACATTGTCGACGGGCTCGAGACAGGTGCTCACAGAAAAGCCGCGACTTGCAACTTTCCGTCACCCGCTTAATTTTCGCACTTGCGTGCTGGAAATCGTTCGTGTGAACTCCTTTACGTTTTGTTCGTGGCAACTTTATCGAGGCCCACGTATTTCTTTTTGTCCTTAGGAGATGAAAGTTACACGTAGGAGTAAATTTAATACCAAGTAGGTTAGCGCTGATTGATGTGCAGAAGCAACTGAAGAGTAGCAAGAAAAAGCTGGCACCAGTATGACAGAGTGATTATTTTTGAACCCTGGGTGCATCCCAAGTAACACAAATATGCAAAAGATATAGCGGGAAGCAAAAGTGACAGTTAAGGGAGTTGCAGTAAGAAATGCTTAGTAAATGGCCTCAAGCGAATAGGTGAAAAAGAAATTATTGATTAATTTATTTGAGGATACTGGTAAAGTCGGCATTTCTAGTCGCCTACTTTTGCACAACAGTTATTTGTAATATAAACCAACAGAAATATTAGAAACAGATAGAAATGTGAAAGAAAGGAAAATCAATGACGAGAATTTTAGTGCCTGTAGGGCTGTATTGATTACAAAAGTAGTGTATGGTGAAGGTCTTACTTTCAATATGTACAAAAAACACCCAATAAATAAATAAACAAACACTCAAGTTTCCAAACCACAAACTATCAAGAATATATATATATATATATATATATAAATATATATATATATATATATATATATATATATATATATATATATATATATATATATATATATATATATATATATATATATATATATATATATATAAATGCCTCAGCTATTTGGAGCCCGCACCAAGCTTACTTAATTAATGTATTAGAATGAATACAAAATCGTGCCCCTAGATTCATCACTTCCATGTAGAGCCGTGAAGAAAGCGTCAGTGCGATTAAATCGTCTCTAGTACTCGAACCATTGGTGTAGCGTCGGAAAATTGCAAAATTGTGCCTTTTACAGCGACATTATTATAACCTCCCCGAACTGCATGGAAGGCTTCTAATCCCATCAACCCGTACATCTCGTCGCCTTTTTAACTCTTGCAGCATCCAGCGCTTGCATGGTTCAACATTTTCCTTTAATCAATCGTTTTTGCCTAGCGCCATTATAGAGTGGAACATTTTACCAGATCGAGTTGTCAATGAGCGCAACTCCATTATCTTCAAGCAAGCCCTATCCTTATAATGACCGTACTGTGCCTTCATTCGTTTGCGATTGCCGTCTCACATTGTGACTGTTCTGTTGATTTTCTTTTGCATTCTATTCAGTGTGCCTCTTGGCTTTCTTTGTTCTAATACGCATCCACAGGCTGAGTTTTGTAAGAACTTGCAATATTCCCGACCGAGGTCCTTAAGGGAAAATAAGTGATGATGACGATATACCTCTGTGTGTGTGTGTGTGTGTGTGTGTGTGTGTGTGTGTGTGTGTGTGTGTGTGTGTGTGTGTGTGTGTGTGTGTGTGTGTGTGTGTGTGTGTGTGTGTGTGTGTGTGTGTGTGTGTGTGTGTGTGTGTGTGTGTGTGTGTGTGTGTGTGTGTGTGTGTGTGTGTGTGTGTGTGTGTGTGTGTGTGTGTGTGTGTGTGTGTGTGTGTGTGTGTGTGTGTGTGTGTGTGTGTGTGTGTGTGTGTGTGTGTGTGTGTGTGCGTGCGGGCGTGTCTGTGTGTGTGTGTGTGTGTGTGTGTGAGTGTGTGTGTGTGTGCAAACAAGTATCAAGAGTCTTCATTATTACACACGTGTAGGTTTGTAACTGTTATTTCTTTCTATTCTTTTTTATGCTTTCATTTCCGTCAATTACGACGTTTTTGAAAATTACGACGCTGTCAGGTACGTCTGACATAGAAGGTATGTGGGTGAGGTTCACAAGTAAATCGTTTGAACTACGTGAGCAACAGGTTCCCTCAACGCTGATGTCACGTAGACGCAGCAAAGGTAAGCCTTCGTTTACAGGAGATGTGCAAAGATTGGTTCGCAAGAGGCAGAATGCACACAAGTTCAAAAAAATAAACAAGACTGAAGGGAGAAGCAAAAGAAAGCTTGCAAATACTTACAACTAAAAAGAATGACGCCATAAAAAAAGTCAAAGGACAATTACTTTGAAACCGTACGACTTGAGAATAAAAGATCGCTCGAAAGAATTGTGACAGATCATCAAAAAAAGATGGAAAGGATGATCAAATAAACCGAAATGACGACGGCATGTTTGTGTATAACAATCGCCGGAAAGCTGAATGCGTTGCCTTCATTCTTTTTCACATCGATATTTTCTTTTATTGCATGCACATAGGCAAATTTTCCTAGATCGGGTGATGTCACTGTGGAAAAGGCTGTGTTCTGCCTGCACGTAAGCGAAACTATTTTAGGGAAAATAAATACTGCAAGAGCGAGTGCTCCAGAAGAAATACTGAATAACTTGTTATCAATATGCGCATGTTCAGTTTGAAAATATTTATATCTGCTGTGTACAATATTGATCAAAGAGGGCAGTCTGCCCTCCGATTGGAAAAGGGCAAATATAATAACAGTGCTCAAATCTCGACTGCGAAATTCGGTGTCAAACTACCGTTCCGAGTCGTCAGTTACTGGAGTGTGCAAAGTGTTGGAACATGTGCTTTTTTTTTTACCATAATGAAACATTTAGATGTGAACTACCTGCTAAGCAATAACCAAAATTGTTTCCGCTGCAGATTTTTCTGCGTCACGCAGCTGAAACAACTAGCTCATGAACTGCCGAGTGTCTTACATAAAGACGGAACGATCGATTGCATACTTCTTGATTTCAAGAAACCTTCTGACCCGTTGTGCAGCATAATTTCTTAATAGAAAAGTTGTCAGGGTATGGTATTGGCACTACTATAATTAGGAGGATGAACAATTATCCTCGCCTTAGACGTTCAGGAGTTGTTATTAAGGGAAAGAAATTGGGTGAAGCTCACGTACCGTCAGGAGGACTACAAAGATTGGGGCTCGGCCCACTGCTTTTTTATGTTAATGACATTGGTGCTAATATTAACTATTCTGTGCACATGTTCTCAGATGACTGCGTATTGTACAGGGTTATTAAAAATGTAAATGATTGTATAACAGTGCAAGGTGCCGAAGACAGCATTACAAAGTGGTGCACCCCATGGCATCTAATTATAACATTGATGGACGCAACTGTTGAGTGTCAGAATTAAAGATTTGGGAGTCTGTTTCAGCAATCAGTTATTTTCGGCACGTCACATTGATCCCAATACTGCCAAAACTTATCGTGTTCTAGAGTTTATGAAAAAAAAAAAGCGCAAAACAATTTCCAATCAAAGCAAAGCCTCTACTCTAAATTTTCATTTTCTGACCAATACTTGAATATTCCAGCATGGTTTCGGATCCTTTGACCCGAAAGAACATAGACAGACTGGAAACAATGCCGAGTTGCGGTTTGTATTTGAAAATGTGCGGTTTGTATCTGAAAATTACACAAAAAAAATTTTAGAGTAAGAGAGGCCAAAAAGAAAATAGGGTGGGACATTCTGCAAAAACGACGTAGACTTCATAGATTAAAACTGTTCCATGATATGTTTCAGTTAAGAACCGGCGTCCATGGCATGAAGTACTTAAATATGCTTGACTATGTGTCTGTGAGAGCTTATCACGAACTCAAAGTGAAATAAGCTTTATGTAAAACTAACATGTTCAAGAAGTCTTTCCCGATTACAACTCGAGTCTGAAATCGGTTAACAAGTGATGTCAAAATAGCTTGAAATAATTCGTTCGTACAGTCGCTTCATGATGTAATAGTATAGACATGAACAAGTTGTGGTGCTTTATTCTATGTTCCCTGTATTATGTTTTTATTTTTTATGTTATGTAGCGACCCCTACGGTAACGCCAATTTAAGATGCTGCAGACTATGGTAAAAAAAATAAGTAAGAAAACGAACGTCTTGTATGAGTTGTTTTACTTGTAATTGCCGCCCCCTGCACTTCTGCAAACGCTCAAGTTTTAATTTAAGAAATTCAAGCTTTTACTAAGCCTCAGACGAACACCGGACAGATATAAATGTGCCAAGTCACTATAGGACGTAAGACAGAATTATTTATTTTACTTGTTGTTCTACGCCTTTCACAAAAAGACGTAGGTCTCACACAAATGACAAAGACTACGGTGGCAGAATCAGAGTCCATTGTAAGATGTACAATGGATAGTCCATTGTAATATGTACAACGCCATAGGAGTTAAAGGCAAAACATCAAAAAGGGATATCAGGGGACAGGAAAAATAAACAGTAATCGCTAGAGAGATACTGCGTGCGCTGTCAAGCAGATTGTTCAAGGAAATCATCGAAGGTGTGGGACATCCTTACAATGAGCAGGCCTTGCATTAAGTGCGCCCCTCTCAATACATGCTTCTTAGCACTTGATAGCACCCTATTCAGCATTTACTTGTCTCTCTCGCTTCCTTTTCTGAAAAATTCTATCACACGTAAATTTAGTGAACACCTGCACCTACTGAGCGAAGCCGATCGCTCATCGACAGGCACACCTCGCCGTCAACCGGAGCAGCGGCAAAGAAAATTTCAGGAGAAAGATGAAGAACCATGAGTGATATTCTCTTTCGTCCGGGTGGCTAATAGCTCCCTAAAATCGCGCTTCACTCCAAAGCCATACTACAGCCAGTGCCAGCTGTTTCCTTCGTTCACTTATTTGTTTACATTATTTCGGCCACCTTGGTTCTGCTTTGCAGTAACAGTATTAGGGTTTCCTTTAATTATTCCTTTTGGTAGGTAAAAGTTGAATACCTAGCAAAAGTGAAAAATAAGCACAAGACAAATGATAGCGATGCTAACGGAAAAAAATATGAGTCATTGGCTCCGTACAAGTGCTTCCGTGGTGGAAGTTCCGGAAGCCTTGCATGAGCGCGTGCCTGCATGTTTTTTGTGCTTCTGCCGGAGACGTGAAAGGGCGACCAACGCAAGCGTGGATACTATTCATTGTGTCCTTCAGAGGACGCGTGGTACTGGTATTGGCCCAGAATAACTGCTGCGCATGGAAAAGAAATTGAGGACTCGTGCACGTGGTCGTGCCATAAGACCACTCGCTGCTTACATACAAAACCAGCATTCCGTAATCACCCAGCCAAGGATGTCTCCTTAGCTGTACCAGTGTACCTGTACTACTGCGTAAATTTTTCTGACCGGTTGTAGCTAGTCCTACACACGTTACTCTCTCGGTCTCGCTGACCCATCAGAACTCGCATAATGGAAATGTCTAAGTGCTGATGTTCATCTTGCCCTTATTGCCCTTATTTGGCATCAGCGGCTCTTGAAGAAGCAAAAGCAGTGACTTAACTCGCCGCGCCACTTTGATTTCACAAGTTTATTTCGTGGACGATAGACCCTTGGTCTATTTCAATACATAAGAACGTGTCTGCCACAGAATGAAGACGTGCAGCGTACATTTCCCCATGAAAACACCGCGCTGCCGCATGACATGCACGACGAGTGCCGAAGATACGAGATAACGCCAGTTTATAGCGACTACAGTGGCTCGAAAACAGTGGTGGCGAAATGCACACCTTACTGTCCTCGTATCGGCATGACGAACCGTACTTCACGCTACTTCTGTGATTGCGGCGAAACAGTAGTGTCTCTCATCATTTGTGCGTGTGTGTGTGAAGGGATTTTAGAGAGAATGGAGGAGATAAGTGCAGTGCGGTAACTGTCTCTCACAGGAGGACACCTCAACAGCACTGCACGGGGAAAGGGGTGTGGGGAGAAAAAGATGAGAGAGGAAAGGAGGAGGCGGCAGAAAAAAGGAAAAAAAAACATAAGCGAATGCGGAGCTCAGAGCCGCGCTCCTAGTTGTGTCGCACTGCAAAAGTCAAGTAGTGCCGTAAGCGCACTCTTGACGATAGACGAGTGGGCAACAGGAAAAAGCAGCGTGTTGGTCGTGTCGCAAGGCAGTCCCAAACGCCGATACGAAGAACACAAGTCCGTGCGCTCCAGACTGAAAGCAGGACAGTAAAGTAGGAGGTGCCCGAGCGTCTCGACATCGGCATAGTTGCTGCACACGGGGCTGCCCTTTCCCTGCAGTCTATGTAGTCTGGCGGCCATCATGTAGCAGGCGACACGCAGGCGAAGGAGGAACGAGTGGTCCTCGCGGGAGAGTCCGGCACGGGGGAGGAGGCGAGGGGGCGTACCTGCGGAAACGCGCGGGTCCGGTTGCTGCGCGCGGAGCGTGCGCAGGATCGTCGTCTTGGCCACGTCGAAAGGGGTGACGGAGGTGGCGATGTGGGAAGCGATAGGAGTGAGCGTCCTTAGCGAGCGCTTCGGCTGCCTCGTTTCCCGGTAAGCCGATGTGCGTCGGGACCCACTGCAAGGCCAAATCGCAGCCCCGCGCGACGAGATGGCGGAGTGTTGAACCGACCCGCTGTGCCCTTCTTTTCAATGTTAAAGACAGGCTTCACGTGCTGCTTAAAGCTGTCCAGATGGCAAAGCCCTCACCGAAGTACAGAGAGCTCGACTGTGTGTCGAACACTGCTGGGCTCGTGGGCGCGACACTTGTTCTTTCTCTCGTTCTTTCTTACTTTCTCTCTCCTGCTCTCAAGATGACACCTTCATCCGTCTGATGTGACTTCACCGCGAAATGTACCTTTGAATTTGCATATCTTTATTTTATTTTACGTCATCTCTCATTCTATCCCTATTAATTCGCTTCACCCACTGAACCGAGAACAGCGTGGCCAGCCGGCCTATAGAAACGCTAACTTCCCTACCTTATACCTGTCTTCTTCGTCTCCCTCTCTGCATTTCGGCACAAGTACATACGCTACACGCAAAGGAGAAACAACTGTTCTTTGGACGTTCAAGAAGGAAAATCTACAGCAAACGTTCATTGAGTGATGGCTGGGTATCTGCGCACACCACTCATAGAAAGTAGAAAAATATAGCAAGAGCAAGCGAGTGCGCCATAATAGTCCACCCCTTGCGAGTGAAAAATGATGGCGCCGTCACCGCGAACTGTAGCACAGGTTCGCATTTCGACCGCTGCGCCACAGACGAACGCTGCGTCGCTTTCGGCGTGCAATGATCGATACTTGAACCTCGCATGCAATTTGCTCGTTATTTTCTCTCGAGGTAAGAACCAGTACAATCAATGCGGTGTTAGGATGTGAGCACAAAAACGGGAAAGCAACACTTTTCGCGCCTCGGCCACCTTCGAGGAGTGGGGTCTTGAGCACGAAATACCCTCTGGAAACCCATATGGTATTTTTGTTGTGTCCTGGAAGCTCGTAACAGCCGTTACGGGTAAATTAAAGTGGAACAATGTTTCGAAAGCGTTTAGCATTAGCACAGATACAATTAAATTCACAAGTGGAAGTGATCTCGCGTGGTTGCAAAATAAAATTGCGAGCAGAATAATTATGCAGACTCCATGCACAGTTAAAATGGATGTCATGCGACGAATTTTGCTGGTAGCTTGCTATTATGCGTAATTATTGATTCTGAATGCGTGTTTGGGAAAGGCAAAGAACTGTGTTTGCGAAGAGTGCTTTCAATGAGGCGCGAACAAGGCTTCGCACCAAACGGTCTAAAACTTACAGCTTATGTTGGTTTCAGTAATCTTTTCAGGCACTATGTAGGCATTAGGTAGATTACCGTCGTACAGAGTCAGCCGGCTTTTTAAAATTTTTTTTTGCCTGCATATTCAAGCATTCGCAATATTGCCATAGATCCACGTTTTTTTTTCTTTTGGAGATAATTGACGCGTGACACCAGATATTATTGCGCTGTCTAGAATCTGCGTGTTCACCGAAATTTTTTGACGCAAACCTTTTTTCTCTTCAACCTTTTTCTGTGATCCTTCGTCCCCTTTAGTCACGACGGACACATTCGTGTACGCGAATTATTCTTGTCATTTCTGTGCAGTGACGGCAAGGAATAGACCACGGATATTAAGCTTAGGAAACATTTAACGCCCTGCATAACTTATGAGGCTACGTTTCACTTCTGAGCACAATTTAAAGCTACACACGGCCACCTTACCGATGACACCACCATGTTTCAGGGGTTATTTGAAGCACGACGCTGCGTGAGCAGCAATGAAAGGCTAATGTCACCTCTCTCGTAATGCTAACAGCTAATAAATAACTGATGGAAGTGCTTTGAACCGCAGATTCAGTTCTTTTCATGAAGATAGGTGGTAAACGTAACTACACGAGTAAAACAACATTTAATAATAAATTTCTTTTCCTCCTCGTCGTAGCACAGAATGCTCCCGCTAGCGTGACCACTTTACCTGGCACGCAAGCTTGTCTTCAGCTGCCGCCGTCGTTGATTATCCTTTTTCATCAGAAAAGGGACGTCATAGACGCTTGTATTTGAACAATAAACCGAGTCTACACAGCATTCACATAGGCAGCTATTTACGGTGAATATGGAGTGTTAACACGGCTTAGCCGATAGTGCGTAGCACCGCTCGTGCATCCAGAACCTTCATTTACACTGGAGCCGCGCAGTCCACTCGGCAGAGCCGAAAGTGCAGAACACGTTTCCTGTGTCCGGTACACTCCTGAGGAGTGGGGATCCCGGTTTCCGACTCAACAAATAAACAAATAACGCACGCACCGTTCCTTTCCGCGACCCATTAAGCTCTCCTACCGTTTCTGAGAACACTGACGGAGAGAAGAAACGCCCCAGTCACCCTGTTCTCGCGCATTCCTTAAATAGTCATGCACTGCAGTGAACGGCCTCCCCACCAAAGCGCGCCCATCTTTACACAATGATGCCCTGCACGCAGTCCTTCTCCGGCACAGCGTAAAACTGTCAGCCAAAAGACGAACCGCGCCTCCGACGCCATGCCGCCCGTCGCGCAAGAGCCAATGCGTCGAGTCACACGTTACCTCCTCGGACACGGAGGTGGCTTCTCTGTTACCGAGGCAAGCCCATCTGTGCCGTATAATGATGGTCCGCCTTCAGCAGGGCCGCAATAAAGGAGCCGTTCGCGCCTATGTGCTAAACTGTTCTCAACGTCGCCTTCTTCCGTGCGTATTCAGATGACCCTTGCGGTATTTTATGATGCACCTGGGTGGCGACGCAGGCTTTCTGCGCCCGAAGAGCGGCTCCTGAATTACTAATGAAACACCCGCTGGTTTTGCGTCATGCGAGGGCCGAAAACAACGACCTTCCACAATTCTGTGGGAAATTGCTTTTAGGACATTTCTGCTATTCCTCAATATCCTTTGCAGTAAACATGATGATTCACTATAAAGCACACAAAGATTCATTCCCCTGCCATGACTTGATTTCAATGGAGTTTTGAACACCTTGTCACAACATTATGTCAAGTTACCACATTTATTGACAGTTCACCATAATTCGTGACTTTGGGAGTTACTTCCCATTCGAAATTACATTTTCACACACACACACACACACACACACACACACACACACACACACACACACACACACACATACATACATATATATATATATATATATATATATATATATATATATATATATATAATGTGATTCTGGAGGTACGCCGCGTGGCAACTCTAGCGTATAAAAGAAAACAGTCGCAGTCCGCAGATGTTAGTTGGTACTTTGCGCCAGGCAACATTTTTTGTTCAATCTGTCCTCGACATTCATCTGCTCAAGCCATAACTTACGGGGCGGAACGTGAGCTGCTTCCACATAATAGTTGCGCACGACACGCGTCAGTGCTGCGCTGTAACCGGGTGCATATGGGATGGCGGTTCGCTGTTTCTAAAGCGGTTCCAGCTGACGTTAATAACGTTGTCACAAGGAGGCTGAGCGTCGTTTCCAGAACGCAATGAATCTTATGTGGCAGCCACAGGCGCCAGAGTCCCGTCGCACGTAGGCTAGGTCAGAGGTCAAGTGTTCAGGTTTGTTGCACGTCCTTCGGGCTTCGCCATTAACAAGGCGAGCGTGGAATGCTTATGACAGTTAGGACTGATGCAATTTAAACATTCGTATCGCCCTGGGTGAGGGCCCTTTCTGAAAACATTTTAAGTTGAGTTGAGTTGAGTTGTTGTAGGCTACTGGTGGGATTAGCCTTGCAGTTGCTGCCGGCAATTGCTCCACCGTAGCGACACTTAAAATAATTAAATCACATAATCAGACACAGACCTCCCAATTACAAATGGTCACTCCTCAGTCCACCATGTGGAAGCCAAATCCGTGTCCTGTAGGTAATTTAACAGAAGGCGAGAGACCTCCTTCCTACACAATCGGTTCCCGCGCGGGAAAACAATGTCCTGAAGAGAGCTGTGAGGAAGTCCTGTGTTCTTGAGGGACCCGAATAACACCCTTCTTTCCGCGTTTTACACAATACAGCACATTAGGTAATGTTCTATGTCACCGCACACACCACACGTTGAACATAATGGTGATAACGCCAGGCCAGTCTTATACTTCCACGCAGGGGTACGAGCAGAGCCCGTGCGAATGCGGAGCAGTAAAGTGGCTTGGTTTCTTTTGAGACCCTTGATCACACATGGCTTGTGAGGTGAGCTCCACAAAGAACCGAAGTGGCACGACACCGCTTCTCTGAAGAGTCTCTTGTCTTCTTGAGGCACTTTTCTCAAAGGATTCCCAGACAGCGCTCTATGGGCGAGGCTGTCCGCCATCTCGTTGCCTATGATACCTATGTGTGATGGCACCCATTGGAATCGTATGGAGAAGCCTTTGACACGGAGATTTTGCACCGAACGTAGGGAGCTTAGAGATAAGGCATCAGTAGGGAACCCGTGCTCTAACCTTTGAAGGGCGGATTTCGAATCTGTAAGAATGACAACAGGTTGAGGCGTACAAAACCGTAGCTTTTTGAGAGCTGCCTCAATGGCAACGCTTTCTGCCGTTGTGGAGGACACGACTGCAGTGAAGCGAACGGACCAATCATACTTCAAAGAGGGAATGTGAAAAGCAGCTGCACTAGATCCTCTGACCTTGTCCACAGAGCCATCAGTAAAAATTTGAAGATGAGGTGCATATTCAGTTTCAAGATGTTCCAGTACGAGCGAACGCGTTGCCGCCAAAGGAGAACTCCGCTTAGCACGAACGTGAGGAACTGCCAACGAACAATCGAGGCTCGCAAAAGACCAAGGTGGTTTCAACCTCTTAGTTCGACCTGTAGCGTCAAGACCCAGGTAACCAAGAGTATTAAGGGCCAAGTACGCTCGGGACTCGGATCTCTTTCGAAGGCGCTGTAGAAGGGTTCGGCCGGCTGCCGTCTGTTTGAGGCGGCCAATTTGCATCAATAACCTTTGTGAAGCGACTAAGGTAAGAGGTCTCGATAGAGATTCATAAAGTACTGCATTGTTAGGAGCAGTCTGCCGAACGCCAAGAGCCCTTCTTAGGCCCTTTCTGTGCAGAACCTCAAGTCGTTCCAGCTGTGATATCGATGGGGAAATTAAAGGGAGCTGATACATTATTCGACTCGTCACTAGTGCATCGTGCAACCTGATCATTGAAGAAGGGTGATTTCCCCATTGCTCACTTGCAACTCTACGGATCACATTGAGACGCGAAGATATCGACGTCACAACCGAGTCCACAGCTCACATTGTCCTAGTGCTGAAGCCAGACATGACAGAAATGACAGACTTGGCCTCGTATCGTCCTGTATCATTGACGTCGTGCGTGGCTAAGCTCATGGAGAAGCTGGCAAGTAAGCGTTTATCTTGGTGGCTCGAAGATAGAAGGGTTCTGCCAACATGCATGACTGGATTCCGAACAGGTTTAAGCGCGCAAGATAGCGTCTTGGACTTGATAAGCCATATTGAACATCAAAGAGCTTTCGGCCTTTCAACACTAGTTATTTTCCTAGACGTATCAAAGGCTTATGATAACGTCCTTCAGAGCTCAATACTAAATAGTTTGCAGGCCATGGGCGTACAGGGCTATCTTCTGCGATTAATTCACTCATTTATGAGTCATCGGAAAATTCAAGTGCGATTAGGAAGTACCACAAGCACCGAAAGGGCGGTATCGCGAGGTGTAGCTTAGGGAAGTGTTCTTTCCCCAACGCTCTTTAACGTTGCAATGGCTGGTCTTCCCGCTGAAGTGCAAAAACATTGCAGGCATGTCCATATGTCGATATACGCGGACGACATTTGTCTTTGGTTAACCGGATATCAACACAAGCGTTTAGCTCTGATAGCTCGACAGGCATTACTTTCAGTTCAAAATTACCTTCAAGGTGTTGGGTTGACTCTCTCGGTAGAAAAATCTGGCTTCATCATGTTTCCAGGTAGAGGAAAAAGGTATGCGCGGCTCAAGATAGACCTTAATCAATCTTGTCTTCGACAATTGAAACACAAGCGCTTTTTGGGCGTCATTATTGACTACCGCCTACAGTGAAAACATTTTAAAATAGGCACTGCTTTTTCTCATTCCACCACGAGGTCTAAGAACGGTGGTCCAGCCGAACACTCCTCTTCAACTGGTAACCTTATGGTGCCTCAATGCTATGGAAGTGCACTGTGAATGCAGCCAGCGTGTTTTTCTTGATCATTCGAAATCAGTGAATACATTCAGCAGAGGGTCAACGGAAGCCGAATCCTGCCTTTTTATGAATTTCTTAGCTAGAGTGCCAGTGGTTACTGAAATCGACTCACCCATCGCAGTTCCACGAAGTCAGTTGTACACCACCTCACAACATACAAACTATTTTTCAAGCAACACTTCCGCCACCTCACAAACTTAGACGCCTCGATTGACGTACACCCTCTGAGAATTTCGTCAGCCTGGAGGGTATGCCTTACACGAATCCACCACCATATCGATAGGCGCTCTGGCGAACAGTGATTTGACGTCCACTGTAACCATAATGTAATGATACCCCAGCGTTATGAGAAGCACGTTATCGGTGAAATCGTGTGAGTTGCAAATAGACGTTGGGTCATTTCCAACCAGTGGCGCACTGTACCGATATCGTGTATGCGCATCACTGGTTCGTATTTGTGTGCCAATTCCAATGCCGTCGCTGAACATGTTGATGCAAACTTATGCCATGCAGCAGGACATAACTGGGGCAAGGCTTCAGTTATGGCCTGGAGAAAGAACAGAATGCTGCGGCAATATCTGGAGATTCCATGGCTATTAAGTTAACAAATAATTGCTTAATAGGAACGATCGTAGGCAACTGCATGCTTAACGAGATGCCTGAACAGCTCAGTTCAATCCAACTATGGGGTTTGACGTTCTAAAACCAAGATCTGATTACGAGTCACGCCGTGGTGGGGGACTACGGAAAATTAGGATCACCTGGGGGGTCTTTAACGTGAACCTAAATCTAAGTACACGGGTGTTTTCACATTTCGCCCCCATCGAAATACGGCCGCCGTAGTCTGGATTGGATACCACTACCTCGTGCTTAGCAGCCCAAACCCACATCCACTAAGCGACCACGGCGGGTGGCATGAACAGCTCGCCTAAACTAACTTAAGCACGATGTTTTTTTTTTGGATTTTAGTTTAGTGAACAGCTGGCATTCCGCGTGAAAGCCTGCACGCCAACCCTTTTTACAACATCAATTCAATTTGGTCTGCCTTTCATTTTTCTGATCCTGATATGAATAGAGGGAGAAACTAACGAAGTGCCGGGAGGTGATAGTTCAATGAGAGAAGCGGGCATCCCCGCAGCACAGGTTCCCTCCCAGTGCCGCTAACAGCAACATCGCTCCCCTGTTTTCTCACATAACAGAGCCGCCGAGAAAGCACGTCACACTTAAGTCACGAGTCCCAGGTTTTGTATCCTTTTTCTGTTTGCAAGTTCTTGTGCGCGGCGCAAGTGCGATGGCTGTTTCAGGGGCGATGTGTCTCACGGGGAATGCCCGTGCTAACTCTGACATTTGTCGATTTCTCACTGCATGTTGATGGTGGGCCGTGTGACGCGGTGTGACGCTGTGGTGGGCCGTGTAACGCCTTGAGCCCAGACATCGTCTAAATCGAATTAAAATTAATTATGGGTTTTTACGTGTCAAAACCAATTTCTGATTACGAGGAACGCCGTAGGGGAGGACTCTGGAAATTTCGACCATCTGGAGTTCTTTAACGTGCACCTAAATCTAAGCACACGGGTATTTTCGCATTTCATCCCCATCGAAATGCGGCCGCCGTGGCCGGGATTCGATCCCGCATCCTCGTGCTCAGCAGCCCAACACCGTAGCTACTGAGCAACCACGGCGGATGCCAGACATCGTCTATGCTAATGAAGAAACTAGGGCGCTTGGCCTCAGCCGGAACGTTTAGCTCTTTTGTACCTGCGTGTACTTATATTCAAGGCACAATGCTCGCCTCATGATTCGCACACCCGGCTTATTTTATTCCTAAGCGTGAAATTTGGTTAGGGTCTTTCACTCCTTCCATTCCAGTATTGCATAAGATGGTGCGTTTTCGGAAAACGCGATGCAAAATAATATAACTATCTTTTACTGACCTCACTGTTGCATTGTTTGTCCTGGTGACAGCATTTCCGGTATATAATAAAATATGCTACATTGCTGTTATGTGCCTCATGTGCAAACGAACCTTAGAGGCCAATATCATGGGAGCTACAGCATTAAGACAACAGGGAACATTGGTAAAGAAATACACCCCTTGCTAACGGCTAAACTGAAAAGCATCGAAAGAAGGAATGCCTTCGTGATTGTCTATGAAGTTCGTGCCCTTCACTTTTACAAGCTTGAATTTGTTATACGCTGCAGCTCACTGTTTCATTCCAAACGACGAAAGCGGGAAGTGGTCATCCTCGGAGATTGACGTAATATGAATCGCTTATCTATCCCCGCTGTATATGTGTTGCTTTGCTGGCTATAGTGAGCACGCAGCTATCACAGGAAACGTTCGCGCAACTCGACTGCCGCAAAAGTACGCTTCGTGGCGGCTTCTCCACACGGGGTGGAATTGGGAGGCGCAGTGTAGCAGCCGCATTGCGCACAGCGTAAGCCTGCACCTTTAACTTTTAAACTGTGTCTTAAATGCTAATAGTTTCCTTTTTTTGTGGCTCTCACGTTGCAAAAGTTGTACCCGTCTGGTGTGCATATAGTGCCTTCCCATAAAATCAACTTTATAGAGGACCTCTTGCAACAGAGATATGTCGCCAGCCTCCACCCTGAAATGCCCTCGTCGGCTTCCGGCATAATGAAGTCGTTCTGAATACCGCCTCATCATAAGCACGCACGCACTACCTGAAAGCGAAGCGAATATTAATAGTAAAATAAAGACTAGTACACGCGCTGCGCCAGCGGCAAGTCGTGATTCGCTCGAGTGCTCGGACAAGGCACGCGCGCTGCGTGAGCACCTGTATAATGGCGACAGCGGTGGTGGAATGCAGGCTGAGTGAACGGTGTGCGGAACATCATGCACCTGCTCAGTACGTCACGGCTTTGTCCCCCAGATCTCGTAATATAGAGGCGTAATCATGAGATTATGACGGCACAGGAAAAGTAGAGTGGAAAAGAACGATGCTTCGTTGACTAACCCTTCCTTCTTTCGTTCATGCGGGCAACTTTCCGAAGAGATCCTCATGAAGTGTTTTTAGCGAGAAAAGCTCGTAGGTGCGTTCAATTCCTTTAAATTTTTAAGGAGAGTGGTGTTCCTTTTTCTTTTTCTGTGATGCTGCGTTTATGCATAATTTCAAGTAAAAAGGAACGAAAAGCACACGCGGATAGAAAAGTCGTTGTGCTATATGGTCATAAAAAAGCACGGTAGAACAACGAGAGGCTAAAAGCAGCATCCCATGGGCTAAACAGTAGGCAGCGCGACGCCTGCAGAAATTAGTAGCAGCGGTGAGCGCTACGGCCCTATGCCAGCGGTACACGGCTCCATAGGCGTGCTATCGCGATTGATGGCACGAAAGGTGAGCTGCTAACGATAAAAATAAAGGCACTCCGATGGCCACCCTCCCCACTGCCACTGAGCTGGCACGCAACTGACAGCACCGCTTCCTACGCGTGATTGTCTGCACGCGCGCGTAAGGAACAAGAACGAAAACAAGTAGACAGAGAGAGAGAGAGGGAGAAAGCAAGACGCAAACGAAACGAAGGTCCCGCGCTTGACACCTTACCCACCACTTTGTTTTACGATGCTCGCATGCTTGATCACGGTTTCCCCGGTTTCGTTACACTAACGCTTCTAGGTGTGGTCATGTAGGGATGAAGCAGGTTCGCGTTTAGCGCCTACGGGAGAATTTGCCTATCTCGCTCCCTTAACACTCGCGTATTTCTCTAGAGGATCTCTTCACAGTTTCACTCGGCTCCCCAGAGCATCCGCAAGAGCTTCACTGGCAATTGCCTACCCTTCCTTTTCTACCGCGTGTACGCTTTTTTCCAGGCACTCCCGCAGCTTTACCAAGCGTGCAAGGTCCCACTTTCTCCTGATATGCAACGGTTCAAAGTATACAGCTTTTAGCTTCATCGATGCGGGCAACATAACACGCTCATTTTAAAAAGGCCCGTGGTAGGGATGGTGTCACGCATATATCTACCGAGGCTTGTCTCTCCTGTCTTCTATGATTCTTCGCCGTGCTGCGTTAATATCACGGGAATAAAAGTACCTCCATGCCAGGTCTCATAAAGTTCTTGAGACGCCACAGAAAAGCGTGGGTGGCATAGCAGGCGTCGCGACACACCTTCTTGTCATAATAGATGTTTTCAAGGAGGGGTGGGGTGGGGGAGGTGACTTTGAATTCTCGAAATTTTGAATCCGCCTTGAATAGTGTATAGTACTCTATTCGTGTTATGTTTGGGAATTGGGCATCCGGAATTGTGTAATATTGGCTTTTTTTTTCGAATATAGGTTCAATGAATACATAATAAAACATACACAGGGAGAAAGTTTGATGCAAGTGGTGACTCCTCAGAATGATTCTGTTATAGGAGAGGCACGCTTGTAGCACAGAGGCACGTGTTTCTGAGAGAACGTGTTTAGAAGATTATTTATGTTCGATAATTTCCATTCATTGAGTAAAACGCCGAGCCGTTTAGAGGGGCTAGGGATGTAAGGTCGTATTTGCAAAAAGCTCCTACAATACAAATATATTTGAGAGAAATTTGAAACCAATCCTGGTGTTAGACATATAGTTAACGAATGCGGCCAGCCAAATGCCAATAACACCAACAAAATGCTATGCAGATTCGGCCCCTGACCTGGCATGTCGGTTAAGGAAGATCAATAATATTATTTTAGCTAATATTTGAGGAAGTTTCTATCCCCTTAAACTATTGAGTGACGCAGTAGTACTGCACTTAGCTTATTTAACGCACGTAATAGTAACTGCACCTTGATGCTTTTCTTTCGTTTTATTGCTCTCGTTGTTTCGGTATACCTCATACGATCGTCTTTCAGTTGTTATTATTTTTTTATCATCTTAGCTAAGCGGAAAGTAATTTGGAATCGGGGTAAGATATAGTATATATAACAACTTGCCATTTTGCTTTCAGCAAACGGAGATGATGCAATCTTTATATGACATTTTCTTTAGAAGTTGAAAGATATGTCAAAATTCATTCGATATTCGAAGGTACCTTTTCTGGAATATTGTATTCAATTAAAATTGGTAATTTTCTCATTTGAAGAACTCTTATTAGTGTTACAACACCATTAAGTACTCTTCTGGCTTCCCGACAGCACATACACCGTGGTTGCTCTAAAAGAGCGCTTTTGCATCTTCGCCGCCAAGTTAGAATTGGGATTAAGACTGATATCTAAAGAATAATTGCACTCTTGAACATTAGCTACCTTTTATATTGCGCAAAGTACAAGCAAATAGCCTTAGGTGGAGGTACAAATGCTAAGACAAGACGTGAAACGCTCGTGTTTGTTTGTTTCACGTACAGCAGGCTCACCAACACTGAAAGAACACGAGCACCTTTGCTGGTCCTGTCGCGTTGACGAAAGGTGGGCCCACGGAACAGTAATCTCCCCTTCGAACATATCTTTCGCAACCTGGCGAAGTGCTAGGTCACGTGCATCCTTTAAAAAGCCCCGTAGTATAAAACAGGGAAAGCGTGGAAGAAATTTCAAGAAGGCAAAAATGACAACATGGCGACACCTTTGCTAAGATACGTATCTATTGCTTTGAAATTTTAATTCTTAGTGTGGAAAAAGCCTGGAATAACGCAATTTCTACGCATTATTTTCCTTCAGCAGCCAATTACGTCGACCACACTGTACTTTGCGCGGAACTACGTATGCCCGAAGTAGTTAAGATTAAGCAAAGCAAAACTATTTCGCGGAAGGCTATAAGAGCACAATCACACTGGCAATTGACAGAAGCCGCGTGACCAAACACGAATGGCAACTCAAAAACGCATATCTGTGGTGGATGCTCGCATCGGCAAGGGCGGCCGGCCTACTGCTACAAGGATATATAGTGTGTCGCACTGTTATTTGAGCCAAACCATAAAAATATGCAAATGCCACGTATCTCAGCAGAACCAAGGTGACGCTGTTTGGCGTTGCTGGGCAATACTCAGAATATTTCTTTTTGCATTTATCCCAATTACGTAATAAGCCTTAATTAATTATTCAAATTTTCAAATATTATAATTAGATTAAAAGTGTCAATGACAATTGTAGAGCCACATGTACAACTCCTTATTCAGCTTTCTGTTGCTCAATGAGTGCTACATAAAAGTTTTTCCAAGCATAAGAGAGGCCTGCTAATACACGCAAAGTGCCTCGAGCGGCCAGTTTTGTCACGCATTGCATAGACCACACAACGGCGATCGCATCAACTTCCCTTTGTGGGAAATAATTGATATAGACGACATTTAAACGAAAAAAGTTTAGACATGCACGGCCACTCCTTGAAAGGCCCCTCGGGTCGTGAAACCCCACATTTTAACAAAATTTACTATTTCAATTGAATCCATACTGTTGCTGTGCATGACACCAGACTAAACGCTGAGATCGCCATGCAGCGGCCGTCACGAGGGTGGTCCATCTTTTTTTTTAGAATGGCATGGGAACCAGTTGCAATGAGTCGCAATGCGCTACGTCAGCAGCTCGGTCATCTTCAACGTTGCCCGCTATGCCGCAGTGGGCGAGCAACAACGTAAGCACGATGCTGTGATTCAGCCTACAAGCCTGTGTGCGTAGACGGTTGATTTGTCGAGCAAGTTGATCTTTTGCTTGTAGTAAGATCGGGTGTAAAAAGACCGCCAAAGAATAAGGGATATGATCACCCATCAATTTGTCAGCGGGACAACAACGCCAGTGAAGGCACCACGCGGTGCAACAAGCTCCGCGGCAGTCGTAGGAGACACCCAGTGGGCACACCAGTTTCAAACGTAGATGAAACGACAAACGTGAAACCCCGGGGAAGAGAGAAAGTTAACTTCACTTTAATAATACCCGACCTTCTCTTTCTCTTCGCTCATCTTCTTGCTCACATCAACAGAGTGGCTGCCACATCATACCACGTCGGTTGTCGCTGCCACCAATTTCGAAAGCTCATCAAGCATAACGCACATAGGGAAGCGCCACCAGCAAGAAAGCAAAGAGAAGCGAGGAACATGCTGCTCCCGCTTTTAATACGCTTGATCTCTCTGCAAAAGGGCAGCCAACACACAAGCTGAACGTGGCGATCTCGCCAATATGACGTGTCAAGATCAGGCGCAAGCCACAGCGAGTCGCGAAGTGAATATGAAAGTTTGGCTCTCGAGGCATGACGATGCCAACGGGTCGATGTCCGCCGAGCTTATATCCCGCAGACCTGGTTTTAAGACGACTGCGCAGACTTGTCTTACTTCATTTGAGTTCTTTTTTTTCCTTCCCTCACATCCTCTCGGGAAAATTCAGTTTATTTTTTTCCTTACACATCATGAACCTTTCCAAAATAAATCGGGAAAAGCTTCAGCATAGATACAACAATTTGTTTCCAAGAGAAAATGAAATAGTCTCAGTGCGCAGACGACAAACACAATGACGGCGACTATGTAGAATATTCCAAGCGCTTTTAAGATGCTGATCCTTGTGTCGGTCTCACCGTCAACATGGAGCAATAAGAAGTGAACAAGACAGAAGCAATGCAGGTCCTGTTCAGCCACAGTGTGCCTCAGCGGCTTTACTGCCTGGAATTTGATTTAGGAGCGATCAACATCAGCATTAACTATTATGCTTGTCTGATCACCGCCCCAGATGCAGGGGCTGCATTGATACGATACTAACAAAATCGAAGCAGATTGGCTTGTCGGGACATAATTCAGTTTTAGGTGTGGCTGATTGCAAGTGGGCCAAAATGCAGCAAGTGTTTCAAGATTTTTTATACAAGCAAACCTGTGTGGCCGATTCGGAGTGATTAGTGCAATTGCTGTCAGCAACAACAGCATCTAAGAAAAATTAAGAAACTTATTTCCATGCTGGCAGGCACTAAATGTCAGCAAAAATATCATTACAGGCATTTGTGAAGTTGTGATTATATGCAAGACACCCAGCGGAAAACAACACGAACATGACCCACCCCATTTCGTGATTCTCGTGTTCCCTCTTACCACAGTTTGCTCTATTCAAATATCTGCTACGTGTTCAATGTCGCCTTTATTTAGCCTGAGGACAGAAATTGTATGAATGTCAATAGAAGACAACAACGTGGATAGAAAAATTTAGCCAGGAGATCAGCTGGAGAGTTTGGAAGCACGTGCTTTCTGCTACTTCAGTTCATATACAGGGTGTCCCAGCTAAATTGAGCCAGAGTTTAAGAATATGCTAATGCCACGTAGATGAACAGAACCAAGGTAATTCTGTTTGCCATCGCTTGGAGATAGTCAGATTATATTTCTTTCCTTCTATCGAACTACATAATAAGTCCTAATTAAATAATCAAGTTCTCAAATATTATAATTAGACGAAAAGTGTCAATGAGAAAATTGTAGAGCATCATGAAAAACTCCCGATACAGCTTTTTGTTGCTCAACACGTGCTACATAAATGTGTTTTTGCGAGCGTCAAAGAAGCCCGCGAATACACGCAAAGTGCCTTGAGCCACCAGTCACGCGACAATTTTAAACTTAAATAAACCTAACGTTCAAACGCATTTAACCTATCAATACTCTAAAGCAAGGTTGCGGTAAACCAAACAAGTCCGCTAACCCATACTACTTCTATTTTCAAAGACTAGAAAAAAACCATTATCGGATAACAATCTATAAAAAGTGCACATCACTTCCCATTTTTTTAAACTTGACACGCCAGTCTAGCCTCTGCTGGTCATAAAGCGGTTCACCACAGGCGGATGATGACGATTCAGTACGCCCTATTTTATGAGAGAATGGTTGGTGGAGAACACATCTAGCCGAAGTCAAGGAAGCTTAGTTCCTATGTCACTCGGTAAATTAACCAAAAATCTAATTTCTATGGTTCCCGGTCCCCTAATGCACAATAGATCTCACTGCATCATCGAACCACGTTAACAAAGGCCATTTCATTGAGAATATCTTTACGATGCATCATATCTCATGGCTAGAGACAGGAACAACGCACATAGCATGGTGTATTCATGAGACCCGTTTGCCATTTCGTATAACCAGTCGTTCCCGGACAATACAATGTGGCTGAGCACCCGTCGAAATACTTCGTAAATTCCAGGAGATGCTGCGCTGTGTGCACATTCCGCAGTTGAAACAATCACTTCATGTGTGATGTATTGACGCAGATGTTACACAGAAGCGCTAGCGCCGACTTTTGAGCCCTAGCAAACAACCGAGAGAAAAACGCATAGTATCGACTGTAAGCAGTCGAAAACTGATCAAAAGCTAAGGCGAGAACACTTGAATACGTTCAGTAGGAACGACAGATCTGCCGCCATTCACGAGAAAGAAATTCACAAAGCAAGAGTAGTTTTCTCTCCTCTTTGCCGTAGCAATGTGTTGAGCAATATGGGGTAACAAGGAGCGCACACTATAGGCGTCTTGAAACACAAATGGCCATGCCAGAGTCTCCCTCCACCACAAATATGACGGTGATTAGGGCAACGTTCCGCTTCAACTTTCATACTGCAAGAAAAGCGGAAAGGAATAAATGCCATGCATGAGCCTCCAAAGTAGTGGCCGTCAGATAGAAAGACAAACGTCAATGTTTTATTCTTGAATCAAGGTTATAATAGAAAGTTAAGAATAAGAAAAAAAATAATGCACTCTTTTCTTGCCACGTCGGTCACGACCGTTAATCTGTGGTTACTCAGGCGCAACATTTCCATAAAATGTGTCTCCGTCGAGAGTTGCTTTCCCATTCGTCGTTGCGTTAGTCTAACTATCACAACGTTGGTAACATCTGCGTTTGTCGCTCTTCTTTATCCATTCGCACCTTTCCGGGCTGAGTTTCTGGACAACAAAGTCAACAGACAGCAAGTATATTTCACTGGCCACAGTCGGGGATTCACTGAAAACCGTTAGTCAGAATACAGTTCGTGCAACTTTGCTCATAGAGTTTGCAGAAACATTGGGCCGAATTTCGCGAGGAGGGGAGTATTTCGCGAGTCCCATATGGTATGACACGTGCCATCTGCATGAGTTCGATGCAGGAGATGAACGACGGCGCACTATCGCTGGAAGCCAGGCGTCCCCTCTGGGAGCAGAGATGAAACATTGCAGTCAGAAATGGGAGCAGGCGTTCGGCAGCCTGCGACTGCTACAGAGGAGCAGCAGCATAAGTGCTGCGCGTCGCGGTCGAGGTGAAACTAGCTATAAGATTGCGCGCTCTTGCTACGAAGGAGCTTCTCGGCTGTTGTCCATTGTTGAAGAGCAAGTGCTCAGCAAAGAAGAAATGATTGAAGTTGCGTGCTTCAATAAAAAATAGAACGTCTCATCTACGCAAATGCGTGCTCGGCCTACCAGTAGCATCAATGTTTTGCTGTACGTATTTGTAGTAGGCTCAAAACGAAATCTTAGTGCGAGCTCTTGACACTCCTCTTGCGTTTCGTATTTGTTCTCTTCTTAGTTCTTTTTTTCAATGCTTGGGTACAATAAACAAAAAAATTTTTCACAGAATGGATTGTAAAAATCAGTTCCATGCAGAGATACAAGTTTTGAAGCGGTTATTACTGGACGTTGAAATATCTATGAAACCCATTCCGTCAACTCGGCATCAAGTTAAGTAGTTGTCCGTGTGAGACCACTGACAAAGTGTCACGGCGGCCAGCATATTCAGAGATAATTCTGCATTTATTTCAGCGATAAAAAGAATAATATAGCAACATGGCTACAGTTCTAAATTTGTGTTCCACGAAGTTGTCTCGGTTGAATTTTAGCATTTTTTTTGCAGGTAGGCCGTGGTGTCTCGTAAAAATGTCTTGTATAGGCCAAAAGGAAACACTGAAATACTACATAATTTACTCCGCAGCATGGAGGTGGTGCGAGGAGGAATGGAAGTATATAATCATATGCTAATGTGAGACACCCCTCTTTCACAATGTGTGCAGCAGACCAAGGAAGCAGCGTTGGAACTGCTGCCGCTCACCGTTTCGCTTTTTCTTGAAGCGAAAAGAAAAGAATTGCCAGCAGAAGGTTTTGACTGCCTCAAACACTTCGCATGTAGCTAAACAGACATTCGCTTTGGCTACCCTACCTGAGTTTTTTGTGAACAACAGCCTAGTCAATTTACTTTGATCACTGTCCGTTGCTTTCGTTATAAGGTACTGTCTGAAGGCCTCATGTGTTTTTGTCCCAGTGATACCTACGCATATGATAGAAAAGAAGTGGAGATAGCGTTGATTTCAAAGCTGTGGTTAGACTGTATAGTAGTCGATTCTCCCGTACGTCTGCAATCGCTAAAAGAAAACAAGAAAAAAACATTAGCACGGTGGGTCATCCAGCATTTCTACACATTTCGACTTCTAATAATTTCTCCTTCTAAACTACGACCTTAACGGCCTGGAAGCTGTGTGGCTGCTATAAAAAATGTATCCGGGTATCTTTCTTCGTATTGTTGGTTGTTATGGTATGGTAGTTATTGGGCGCTAATCTTAAAGAACTGTTCCATGCATGAAGATGAAAACAGGTAAAACAATGGAGCACGCTCGAAATGCTTTGTAAATAGAAATATAGCAACTATTTCCGCGGTACTAGCACAGAAACTGGCACTTCACTTCAGCGTAAAATACAGCTCTGGTCAAGAATAATATACGTACAATTTTGTTTTAACTTGACTTTTTTTTCGTTTGCTTTGACTATTTCTGACATTAGCAAAAATCGCTATCGTCTTCATTCTAACACGTTGTTTGCTGATCTTTATCACACGGGCTTCGTTTGGCAGGTATTCGCACATAACACTTTAAACCATGCCGGTAACTCAGTGAAAGGTGATGCTCTGTGCTGCTAATCACTAGGTCGAGGGCTCGGTGTCTTATCGTGACAGTCGTGCTTCGATATGAATGGAGTGTAAGGACGTCCGTAGGCGTGGGTGCTCCATGAGTGGACTACACCCGCATACACTGCCTACCATGTGCACCAGCCCCCATAGCCCATATGCTTTCTTTAATTAATGGCAATAATTTTATTTTACCGCTTCTTTAACCAACAAATCATGCATTGTCATGTCCCGTTTAATGTGATGGAAAATTATTTCACTGGTGAGCCAGTTTGTAAAATCCCTCGGACCGATCATGGAGGCGTTCATGACCAAAGAACCCAATGCCCGGCTTTCGAAATCGGCCCAACTAACTACATGTAGTACTCACAGGTGATAGGCATCGTTGGTTGTAAATAGGCACATCCTTGATGACACATATTTATTAGAGAAGAAATGTAGTCTCGTTACTGTTGCAAAACTCTACCATCGCTAAGTGATACATATGTGACAGATATGCAAGGTAATACATAACTTCACAAAGAGATGTTACAACACATTCACCCTGTACTTGCAAGTACTTTGCAAGGTCATTCACCCGGTAGTTAATAACATTAACCATAATAAAACCATATTTTATTTGTGCGCTAACGTTAACAGCTGCGCGAAGTAATACAGTATGCTACGCATCAGGAAGGCCGAAACGTGGCCCTGAAGTAAACGAAATACTCAAAACTTGCCACAAAGCTCATTTGCGCAGATAGTGCTTAAACACTTTGCCCACCGCTGGACTTATTCATGCACCTCCTAGGGAGCGAATAAACCCGGCTTTCCTCTTTTCTGCACGTATCGGTTGATGTACAGTTCTATGTCATCCTAGGACAAGTGACGCAGGCTGAAGGAAATGACCGGCTGTAAACTGCAGTGACACAGTCCTTACCGATTAATCATTGGCCTTTCAGCGAGACGACGATATTTTTCAAGCTTGAAGGACAGGATCAGAGTCGGAACAAAAGCGGAATGTTAAGAAAGTGGAGCCGAGCAACAAGGCATTAGACGAAGTGCATTTATTTCAGCGAAGCGACTCCTGGCTTAAAATGCGGGGTCGAAGGCAGGGGTGCAGAATGCTCTCACGAGCTTTTCTCCATTAGAAAGAAATTAAAAAGGCCAAGTAGCTGACATGGGGAGCAGTAATCATTATTTATCCGCTTAATGTAGAGGAATAAGGAGCTGTGTAACGCTGTGTTCTTTCGCTGCTTTGCTTGTATTTACTTTGGATGACACTCACGCCCCATTTGCGGAATTGTTTCCGACGTGCGACTGTATGCGTGGTCATAAGAGAAAGCTCACTTCAGGAAATCACTATCTGCCAATATCTGGATGCTTGCTCTGTTGCACAGCCCGGTGAGTGCGCTGAGAGATTAGCATTTGAGATATCAAATTGCAACTTCACGTGATAATAGACCGGATATTATATGAATAAAGCAAGTATTGAGAGCGCAAAGCTATTTGAATATGCATTATGGAAAATGGCAGCTTCCGTGTCTTTTTTTTCTTTTTTCTTTCTGTTTATTATTTTTGAGGTGATTGAAAAGAAAGTCTAAGAAAAAGACCAAGCAAGAGCACCTTATAAAAGCAGCGAGCCTACATGTGGGAAGCTATCCTATGTTAATCAGAAAATGGACCTGCACTACGAAGAATCACTTCTTTCGAATAACCCAGGTAACACTGAAGAGCTCGCTTTCGAACGTGTTAAAAAATATGCTGACAACATTGGTCATCTATGGCTTATTATTATCAATTCTCCAAGTGAAGTTTTTTGCGCAACTTCAGAGCTTTATCTTACAGCAGATCAGTTAGCACCAAAGTACTCTAAAGAAGATGGTATCGCATACCGAAGTTTCTTGCATTGTTGATATACAGAAAAGCCTAGTTCTGAAATTTCTATTGGTAACCTGCTAAAACTTAACTCAGAGATATTCAATTCCATCTGTATATGCACCTTAACATGACCATATTATTTCTTCCCAAATTTTCTGAAAGGTGAAGAAAAGCCTGAGGAACTCAGAATTTAACCTGCACCATATCTGTGACGACTATGCGTGCTTGTATAAAGGAAAGTGGTAGCAGCTTTAGTAGCAGTGTAGCTGCTTAAATATAGTGAAGTGGCAGACACCCAATGTCACCATAAATGCTATATTTCGGTAGTTACAACCAACTTGTATAATACATACCTGGAGTCTTTCGTTAGCCTAGTCCACAAGGGTGACTAATTAATTGACCACTCGGGGACTCGCTTCCACAGCTCGCATGTCAGAAGAGAAGTGAATCACTAAGAAAGACTAAGAAAGATAGTGAGAAAGCAAGAAGGAAAGAAAGGAATGAAGGAAAAAACAAATGACCAGCCTGGTGCTTCAGCATACAGAAGGGTCGCTAGTACACCGTGGTCGCAAGTGACGAATGGTTCTCGTATTTGCGTTGCTGTGGGAACAGTGGAAGCAGTTGTGCAATCAGCAGCATTAGCACCGGAGAATCGTATACCGAAACCGAGTGGAAACCAACGTAATTGTCTAACTTGGGCAAACACGACCACTAGCAATGATATGCAAGACTTTATGCGAGGGTTCTTCGCAAGCACTGCTATTTACCTTTCAGGCCACTTTCGCTTTTAATTATCTCAGTTATAATCATGAACAAGACTCTGGACACTCGGATCCTGCTTCTGTCCTGCGTTTCTAAAAGTTTGTTCATTTCTTTCTCCGTCTCCTCACGCGTTCACACTGTTGTCCATTGCGCGTAACTCAGCGGTAATTAAATTGTGTTCTCGCTGTTCGCGACGGTAATTAACGACATGCTCTGCCGTCTTGCTCCTGGCGTACCGCCTCGCCAATGCTTGCTTCTTTGTTGAAGCCTTTACCGTGGACAATAGTTAGCGAATCTCAAGCAAGGAACTCGGTTGTTGCCTTTTTCATTCAGTTTTTGTCCTTTCCTTCTTCGTCATTGCTTCTTTTCTTTTCAATGACTTAACGAATTTGTTTGCACGAGTGCCCACCCGGAAAGCGCTGGTTAAGGAGACACTCCAGCCCCCACTTATGGCCTGCGACCTTGTACGTTTCTCATTGCCGTGTCCTTTAATTTGTGTTGTTATCTCTCTACAGCTTTCGTGGCACTTTCTTTCGTTAAACGTTTCAAAAAGGCGTTATGCTGGTTGTCAGGATTCACCCTGTCGTCTAAGAAAGACGTCCGGACCTCTTAATTCAGTAGTGTGAGTTAAGTTGTTGTTTTTCAAGCTTAATTCGTTAGTGTTTTTCATTTAACTATTACTTGTAACGTATTTGGGATATACGCACATTAATGAAAATATACGTGCTGTTATGTGTTCATAAATGAAAAGAAATTTGTTTCTAATGTCCTAAGGTAGTGGCAGTGGTGGAACTGGCGTCGTTCGTGTGACTGCCTCCTTTTAGTATCTCGCCGCTCAATTCCGGACACGTACGAACTGTTAGGCCTCGATAAAAAGAGAATAATGTAATATTAAAAATCACTGGAATTAATGGCTGCAAACAGTTCTGATAGCGTAAGTATTTTATGGAAGGTTCACTGTAGTGAGTCTTAATCCGTTACCTTGAGCATGTGAACAATAAAAAAAAGTTTCGCAGGTTGCTTGCTACGAAAGGCTGACGTTTGTCATGTGGAGTACGAACCCTGAATTGAATCCATGCTAAGCCATTTTACTGCGTTCTGCCTCTGCACAATGGCAGCAGTTTAAGGTGAGTCACGAAAATGGACACTGATGCATTGTTTCATGCCCCTCGCTCTGATTCATGCAGCGTATGGCGCCATCATATGACTTCAGGTCATGCTAAACATCATACCATCATACCGTTAGCTCGCAATCATAAGAACTCCTTTTTACTAAAACAATACTTTCTCGCTTGTGTGCTTATAGAAGGCACAATTAACGTTTTAAGAAGTTCACCGCACACTGGCGTGCTGTTATGAGTGCATATTTTGCTACTTTAAGCAATTACCTCCAGAAGCCCGATTTGCATATCGCTTCAATGAATAAACTTTAGTGCCGTTTATCGCGCACTTCCTTCGCAAACCTCTCTTGTTGCGAGCGCCGCAAATGGCGCAAAACTGAGGGATGGGCCAACGAAACCTAACACTTTAAAAAACGGATAGAGGAATATACTTTCATCAGATACTGTGGGAGTAGCATATAGATAGCAAAGTAGGCTTTCGGAAGAAAAAGCAGCTTCACGCCTTGCGTTCCTGAGAGGCTCTGGTTTTCTGTACCTCAAATACTCCAGTCACATTGCAAGGGATGCTCAAACGGACTGACTGCTTGTTTTATCACTACGCTGAATGCCCTCGTTGCCACAATCCAGCACCTGCACCACTACAAAGATCGGCAACCTTGCGCAGTCAGCCATGGAGTCTGAACACACTGCGTAACATCTTTCCGGGTTTGTACTGTCAAACACAATTTACCAAAACGCAACATCAACAGCTGACCGCTTTCAAGGAACAAATTGGCGTAACGGCAATTTGTTCTTTTTCTTTTTGTGTCCTGTCACATTACTCTGCACTGATGTCGCACGCCTAATTCGGGACGTAATTACACGTCAGTCAAAGACGTTCTGCTTTCTGTTGCGCACTTGTGCATCTACACTGTTCTGTTTATAAAAAAAGCGAAAGTGCCACGCCAAATTACCTGTCCCTCTAGTTCACGTCATCTATCGAGGTGCATTAGCTTATATGACGTTCCCACGCATATGTGTCGAATATTGTTCTTCTTTGGCTTTCGTCCACTATTAGGCGATGCAATTAGCTGATAAGCTGCGCCGTTTGGATCTGGAAGCAATCAGTGTGCTTAAGTTACCGTGTTGGTTCTACCTACCGGCTGTCCGCTTTGACACCATTACAGGAAACTTTCATATACTAAGCTTTTGTTCAGCGAGAACAACGCAATCAGGGTTGTTTGTTCTCACAAAGGCTTCATTGTTCGCCTTCACCTGTCACAGAACAGGTTCAAACAGAAAACATATCGCAATAACTATTCGTATTGCCTTACGTTGGCCAAATTCGCCCCAGAATATATATGGCCACATTTTTTTTCTTTTCGGTATTTTTGCAGACAGTTTTGCTAGCGCCCATCCGACATCGCTGCACAAAACAGTGAAACATTGTGTTAATGGGTTCGTAAACAAATTCATTTTTCTAACGTATATGCACAAACTCAAAAGCAAAGAAACAAGGCATAATGAACGGCCTCTAGAAAACGCTACAATAGAGCACATTTATGACATGTATTTCTTTGCGGCTTGATCCCACAGCGAGGGACTCGTTGAGACATCGCCACAAGGTCCTACCTAGAACGTCACGACTACTCAGTGCCCTCCTCTACAGTGGTGAAGTTCGAAGTCAAAACAACTTATCAAGGTTCTGGAGTGACCGCCAATGTTCAGTCATCAATCAGCCATAATACCATAACGCACGGCTGCACGATATCAGATTTCGTTCCTATGCGCAAAATACTCCAACTGGCGTCTTATGCAGTTATGTGTCTTCGCAACACATAGGCACATAACTTTAGAACCCAAGATGGCGGTGCCTATAATGCAGCAAAGAATACATCTATAACAGAAATGTATTATTTAAAGGTAAAGGTTATTTGGCCTATTTGGTTATTTGGTTATTTGGCAGGAAAAAATGACCTATTCTATGTTTCATACATCGTGTGCAACGCTGTGGTGGCTACAAAAGCTTTTCGAAGTTGATGCGTTCTCCTCACGGAATAGTTCGGTGTTTTTCACCGCAATTACGGGAAAATTATTTTTCTTTAGATTAAGTATTCCGTTAAAAAATTATAATCCTTAAGAAAGGAACAAGCAACGTGCTTGTGTGGCTACTACTGTTTGTTGTGCATCAGTTTGCTTTTCGTTGCCTTTCCTTTTGGTTTTTCTTTATTTACAGCACGACAGCTGCCGCCCACCTCCAGGCCATACACATTCCGAGTGTGGACGCTACCTGCTGGAGACGACAATCTGTGCAAGGGATCCCGGACACACTCCTTGCTTACCCTGGTAAGATGGGCCTGGTGACCCAACTCAACGGTGCCAGGATGGCTCTGGCCTCGTCAACCCCTGATGACAATAATGAAGTGCTATGACAAATGCGTTTGAACAACAAACCATCGCGACAAACTCGCGTGCATGCTCAAGTGTATCCCGCGATCATACGCCGTTTGCAGAGACAGCACACGTTGCGAAGCATAGACGCGCAGCGCAGAGTGGTTTACTTTGGTGGCTGAACTTTCTGCGCAGCTTCCACAGTCAACTATGAAACGGAGCATCGTTTATGGCATGCGTGATATGACGGTGAACTCTCTCGCAGGAGTCAAGAAGCGCCAGGGATAAATAGGTTGCACGTGATCACTCGTGAAATAGGCCACACCTGTCGGTATAAAAAAAATCGCAACATTCCTGTTTTAGCTTCATTGCGTAGAAAGAGCGGCAAATGCCTCCCAAGTGACCTAACCAGGATATCAGCCTTGCGGTAACTCCACAAACGTGAGAAGTGAAAACTTAGTTGACTGTGACGATGTCAAAGCAATCGTGTTCGGCAAACACGTCCTATACTTGCCAGCAATGAGAACATGCCCGACCCAGTTTTCCGCCTTGGGTTGGTGAAACGTCGGCGCCGATCACCGAAAACGTGACCGCGGCTGCTTTTATAAACGTGACAGCATATAACGGTGCGCGTGACAAGAGCCGTCC
This sequence comes from Dermacentor variabilis, assembly GCF_050947875.1. Taxonomy (NCBI): domain Eukaryota; kingdom Metazoa; phylum Arthropoda; class Arachnida; order Ixodida; family Ixodidae; genus Dermacentor; species Dermacentor variabilis. The sequence continues at coordinate 68,035,392 of NC_134569.1, read as the reverse complement.
TTGCTTCGTTTGAGGGGATATGCAAGCATGAGCGCGTCCATGGCCGCTTTTCATGTTAATGCGAGGCTAATTGAAACATTTCCTTTTCGCAATCTAAATTTTCAATGAGCCCTTCTTATAAATGACACAAGTGTTAGTATTAAAATATTTATATCATCAATCGCTATTCCAATATTCTACTTGCTGAGTACTGTTGATCCGTGTAACGGACGATTATATTTAAGTGTTACGAAATTTTTAAAGATCGCCTATGGCAGATAGTATAATTCTTGTCCTTGAGTTGGATTATTCGAAGCGGTGGACATTCATAGCACAATAACTCGAAAGACATATATATATATATATATATATATATATATATTCAACTAAATAACAAAGGATCACTCATTAACTTCTTAATTAATTGTTTTCCGGAACATACTGCAGTTTGCTAAATGTAGCCGGAGAGTTTGCAAGGCTTTTCTACTTTAAGGTAATTTCCAGGATGACACTGGTTTCAAGATATTATTTCCCAAAGTGTGGGACGAAATACATCGACATTCCAGTTACTTTCGTGCTTCAGTGTATAGGGGAGCGCATTGTTGAAAAAACTAGTAAAACAACAGTGCATTCCTAAGGCGAGCATTATGGAGCACATATCGAAACTGATGTCATTCTGGAAATTCATTCCTAGAGGATACGCCTTTCAAGATCACCGGATACAATTTGTAAATTGTAGTGTTTCCCCTAAATTAAGTAGTCAATTTTTGTTACTTCTTTTAATGTATGTTTCAATTTCCTGCACGAGTATTGTCCGCCCCTCTGGATACAGAGCCTCATACAGAGCCCTGGTCATTCCAGGCAAAGCAGACTGTTCTAAAACGAAGCAACTGACATTTTTATGGAGTTGAGCTGGACCTTCTCTGGAGCTAGCTGAAACACTAGAATTATGTTATCTGAAAACGTGATTTTTAAAAATTCCATAAAACTTAAAAATGCTCACCCCGTATATTACTTTCTTGAAGCTGGTTTTATGGTGCACCTTATCTGGCGAAAAAATTACTTCAAGCAAGACCAATAGCTGAATATTTAAACGTTGGTACGACAGTCCATGCCCCCTTTTCGAGGAGTAAAAAAAAATCCCATATTGTCGGCAGTCCAACTAGAACTCCGTGAATATTCGGATAAAAGGACATGTCTGGCGATTGTCTCTCCTCTTTACAAGAATATCTGCGTTTAGTTCTTCCATATTTCTGTTGCTTCTACGTTCTAAAAGTTTTAACTTGCACTGTTTGATTAAGCATGCTTTGCAACTATCATTTGCAACAACGCTTTGGTTTCGTTGCCAATAAAGCTGTTTTCTGTTGGAACGTGTCTCGTACATTCTACGCCTGTGAAGTAGAATATTTTGTCACTTGTGAACGAGTGTGTGTGCCGTGAACACACTTTGACAAACTTTCTTTTACTTATAGATAATATCAGTCCTGATTAGAGCCAAGATAGGAGTCGTATTACACGTACAGCTAAAGAAAACTACAAAGTACACTATTTGTCTAATAGAAAGGCGCTGTGACGAGGTACACTCTGTTAAACACACGACTCGCCAATGTACACGTATATCCAAAGCGAAGAGTAGTCCGGGTGCACTATTTGCAGTTTCTCCACCATGCAATCCACTCCCACCAGAAAGAGCCCTATTAAACTGAACTTTCAAATATAAAGAACCGTGTATGGCCCAATAGAACATAAAAAGCAATGCAAACGAGATCCTTTTAACATGAATCACAAATTGGGTTAGGCCAAAATGCCACAGTCTCCACTCATGCCTCCTAACCGGCACAGCAGGAAGCCCGTATCGGCAAACTTAGAGGAGGCGACTTCTCATGTCGACACGAGGAGCAAATGGTATTTCTGAAGAAAGAGACAGCTACGCCAACCTCAACGCTGAGGCAGAAGCCGGCATTCTTGTCACTGTAGAAACCAAAATTGGGAAAGTCTTTGAGGTGCCTCTGCAAGCTAATCATGGATGGTGAGGAGAACGTTCGGGAGCCACCAGTACCGGCAATGTTGGCAAATTATGTAGCTTATAACACACTGAACACCCTAGTTATTCTTTTCCCACATCATGAAGGTACTGAAATATTTTGAAGCAAGCTAGCGGAAATGCCGGCCTTTCTGACAAAGCACAGTTCTTGCAAAGTGCGGGCAAGCAACTATTTATTAACTTATTTATTTACAGAATACCTGCGTCTCTTCGAAGGCATTATCGACTATTCCTCCGTTCCTCTATTCCTGAATAAAGAGTGCACATTTGAAAACTTTGTGTCGTGCAGCTGCCATACCTGTCTCTTCTTAGATCTTCTTTTTTAATTAAATGTTGTATTACCTAGCGTTTCCTGTCGTGAATATTTCGGCGCACAAATATAGTAGATTTTTTTATTTGGCGGTCAAATCTTTCAAGATGAATTTATGAATAAACCAGCAAAAATCTATGGTTCCAGCAAAGTCGTCTTAGCGCGCGTCCAGTGTAGTTCTCTAAGGTAGATCACGCAGCGATTTCACGTCGCAATCATTATGTTTAACTTAATTATGTTTAACGCAATCATTATGAATAAAACTGCTCTATGTGCTCAAACACCAAATTCGTGGTTTGTACCGAATATGTACTTCTAATTATTCTGGTCCCATTGAACCGAAAACGTTAAGGCGTGTACTTCCGCATACTTCCCGGATGCGTTCTTCAGATGTCCCCATGCGGTGGCTTGACACTTGCACTGCAGTTTTCCTGCCTCACGTTTCTTTTTCAGATATTCGCTCGCTATCCGCGCTCCCTTTTCTACACTTCTTACGTAGCCCCACTATTCTCATTCTTGACGAACTGCAGGCTTTCCTCCAGTGTCTCCACATTGACGTCCGAACACAAGACCAAACGCTTGCGCTCTTTCTATGTCCCCGTCACGTTTCTATCTCCGTCATTACTCCCTCTATTACTGATCGTGTTAACTGAAGACAAGGTGACACGAGCGAGAAGATTGCAGTATACTGTATATGTTACATCATACAGAGCTCTGGTCATTCCAGGCAAGGCAGACTGTTCTATAACGAAGCAACTGCCATTTTTGTGGAGTTGTGCTGGACCTTCTCCGAAACTAGAGTTTTACTTTCCATCTAAATGGCGGGCTACGAAACTAAGTTCCGGCGTGTTCCAGAAATAAAAGCCGCATTACAGCGAAGCACATTTGGCGCAAGCTGCTTGTTCTCACCCGTCCCACTTTTTTTTCGAAGCTCCGGCGATATTTCCCACTCGCACTGTCTAAACTATACGATAATCCATGTCCTACTTTGCCGTAAGCTTAGCTGAAGAAACGAAAGTCACCTTGCATATGAACACGCCCTGAAGGAAGCACTGTCTTCGATTCATTTCCTGCTGCAATTTTAGCACGATCATTTGTCTTTCTAGCCGCGAGGCATACAAAATGATGCCAAATATAACACGTCTCCAAAGATGCGCCTGCGTAGCGCACTAATAGATCGATCCCACATATAAATGCCACGTTATGCGACGGGTGTCATGAAGGACAGCCGTGCAATTGTGGCTCTTCAAGCATTTTTCTAGCTCGCCCTGCTCCACAACTTTTCAGTTGCTCGGTGCTGTCACAGTTTCGAAGTGATAAATAAACCATAAATAAGAAAAGCGCCCAATTTAATAGAGGCGAAGAGGAAGGTGACCACACGAGAGCTTTTTTGTGGTCTCCTCTTTATGTTTTTCGTATACAGCGCTCCGTTACTTATCATGCGTTACCATCTCGCCCAGCAGTCTGCCCTTGTCAGATAAAAGAGTATCTCGTTTCGCTGATATTCTGAAATTCTTTGGTTCTCTTCGTTAGGAAAGTAAGAGTTTACCTTTACTCGTTGGAAGGTGATGATTAGATGAACATCTGTAACTTGGGCTCGAAAAAGAAAGATGCTGGCTTCAATAAAAAGAAACAACATATGTTTGCCAGGATGATCGCCTGGCATGCAATTCAAAAGTTATTGCCGAAACGTATACTATAACTAATGATTAAAAGCACAGATACGGCACATACACGCACGGACACACATACACGCACTAACTGTATTCCAGAATACTCATAAGGCCCGGTAGCTTTCACCAATACTATAAGCGCTTTCTTTTCGCTCAAAGTGCAGGCGATGCTTCGCCAGATTTCAACCTCGAGTCGTGGTACAAGCGCAGCGCGGCTTTCCGATAGTATCCGTCGGCCGAGTAACGATTGCACACATCACAGATGCGGCAAATCCTCAGGAACAATACACACGGTACAAACCGGCGAGTCAGACTGCCGAAGTGTGCATTTAAAGTAATTTGTGTAGACCACGTTGATGTTGATACGGCGAAAGCAGGCTTGATCTTTCCTACACAGTTCTCACGGCATGCCAAACTTACAAAACTAATCAATTTCATACCATTGTCAGAATGTGTTCACAGTGTACATTAAAGGGGTATGCTTGTGTTATGCTGATTATCTCAGTACAAACAAAATCTATTAAATGCCTTTTTTAGAGTGATGAGTGGGAGTTTCTTGTTTTTGCTTAATTCCCCTATTTAGCTATTCTTTTTGAACTTCGTAATGGTGTTTCCCGGACGAGCATTGTATATAAACTGAATTGAGCACCAATTTCAGATTCCACTTTCTGGTTGTACGACAACGGCTCGGTACTCCTACGCGCGTTTTTGTTACCTTTGGTGCTGGCTCACACTATGCGCACATAAGGCAGCAGGGAATTGCTGAAGCCGTGTCACGTGTTCAATAAGAAAAAGTTAGGTTGAATTATTTAGTAGCATAGGTGGGTGTGCTTTCAAACTGAAATTTATTTCGGCACACTCTTTTCTCGTTACTTCGCACAAGTCCCAGCCCTCCACCTCGCGCTCTTTAAATGTACCTCGCACTTCTTCTTTCAAAGCCTTGTAGGCGAAAAGTCGAGAAAGGCTCGCAGACAAATCGCACTACATACACACACCGACGTCTACAACCAAAAACAGCAGCATCCCGTTTCGCCATTCTACATCGATTCCAGGGCATCGTCGCTTCATGGCTTCTGCAAGCCCTTTAAGTTTTTTTTTCATTCCTTTATTCATATTTTATTTATTTCACGATATCGACTTCACTCTAGCGCTTTGGGACCTACAGTTCTGGATTTCTCTCTAGTGTAGGCGCCAGAATGCACCAGGCTGCAAGCCGTTCCTTTACCAAACACTTGCCTCGAAATCTGGAATCTTCGGAACGATAGTGTATCTAGAAAAAAGCGGGAACGCATTCTCCAGATTTGTCTTCTTGCTGTAAGTTCTTTCTTTCCCATTGTTGGCGCCCATTGAGAAGCCAAACCTGGGGAAGGTGTTTGTCGACACTGTAGGCATCGATTTGCTAGCCCTGATGCATCTCGAGAGACGCCGTCTGCTGGTACATCATGGAACAAGTAGAGCGTCGAGTGAAAACAAGTAGCATCGGTTAGCCTCCCCTCACATGACTCGCGGTGAAGTCTCACGAACAGCAGTGGCAGCAGTGTCACGTCTCGGACATGGCAAGGTCGGCTGCGGTCCCGACGGCATCGAAAGCTAGCACGAATCTATATGTTGCCTCCCAGCTCTCTATTTCTCGGTGCAACCATTCGTACCTTACCAAAGCGAGGCAGTGCTGCGATTGTTTCTTGGGACGCCCGTACTGTCACTTCTCTCCAAATTTTTTTTCGCCTTCCTGCTACTTCTATGTTTGCCAAGCGAGATCAGCATTTTTCTCGGTTTCTTGATTTTCCTTCTTTTCGAGGCGCAGCATGTTATCCCACCGGATTGCGCAGTCCTAATGAAAATGGTCATATTTAAATTCTCGTGCCCGCGTCATGTATTATCTTCTCCGGAGAAAAGAAGCGGCCGAGCACACACAAGCGAAGAAGGCCAGCGCTTCTCCTGTTGTTATCCGCTTCGTTTATCGATATTCGCATTGCTTTCTCCCGAATGCGTCCCTCCCTCCGGCGCATGTGAAAATTCGGGTTCTTTTAGGTCAATAAACCCAATGAATAACGTTTTTCTTACCCAGCGCTTCACATCACCACATTCCACGACATCAAAGGTAAGAACCATTTCACCATTTAGTCAACTATTAACAGATACAAAATTAATATAACCTCATAATTATCAATGCTAGAACAGCAGATACGTGGCTGTTTCTTATTCGCAACCGAAAAACCCTCGTTTACTAAACACTCTAAACTGCAGGATTTCATTATCTCATTTGCTGTCAAGACCATCACCACGCACGAGAATACACTGCGGCTATAGGTAAATTTTGGCGATCTGTCCAGCCAAAAGCGCAATGGCTGGCCATGTGTATTTCTTTCTGGCCATAAGAAAACACTGACACACGCTGTTACCCATAAAATGCGGCTACTTTAATTGCGTGAGAAAAAATTTGAGAACTCATCTATGAACGGCTGTCAATGTCAATGCGAAAGCATTCGTGTGAAGTCTCACCTGAACACTAGTCATCATCACCACCATCATCACTATGCGTGTGATCATCATCGTCGATATTAAAGGTATTGTTCTCCCCATCACCATCACCTACATGGAAACTTGCTTATTTTGTAGAAGATGTGTGTGCGTGTGCGTTCGTGTGCGTGCTTGTGCATGCGTGCGTGCGTGCGTGTGTGTGTGTGCGTGCGTGCGTGTGTGTGTGTGTGTGTGTGTGTGTGTGTGCGTGTGCGTGCGTGCGTGTGTGTGTGTGTGTGTGTGTGTGTGTGTGTGTGTGTGTGTGTGTGTGTGTGTGTGTGTGTGTGTGTGTGTGTGTGTGTGTGTGTGTGTGTGTGTGTGTGTGTGTGTGTGTGCGTGCGTGTGTGTGTGTGTGTGTGTGTGTGTGTGTGTGTGTGTGTGTGTGTGTGTGTGTGTGTGTGTGTGTGTGTGTGTGTGTGTGTGTGTGTGTGTGTGGAGCGCGAGAGAGAGAGAGGCAAAGTAAAGGCAGGGATTTTAACAAGAGGATACCTCGAGTTGTCTATTCACCTCTCTCACCCTTCTCTCTGCATAACTACAGGTGATGCCTTTGTGCTTAAGAAAACCAACGTCGTGCAGCCAACGCCGGCAGATTGTTGGTTTCACATAATCTGCCGTGCATATTGTTTGAAGCCAGTGGTTTGAAGCGAAGCTTTCTTTAGCTTTATCATTCCCTTTGGATGGACGATATACCACAGTAAAAAAGGGAGCACGCCAAATCACAGCCGCATAAAGTCAGCGTGAGCCCATCAACTCGAATTGCATTGAACTGAATTGAATTCAGCTTGATGGGCTCAAGCTGATTTCGTGCGGCTACGGTGTGACGTGATCGCTCTTTTACCCGAGCATCCAAGCCACATGAGTGCGCACGATGGGATATCGCTATAGATCACGCCAGCCGAGTTCGCCTGACACGCATTCTTACTTGCCGCGAGTCCCCCTTTATAAATTGCACCGGAAATGCCACCTAAGAGCATTCTCATACTCGCAGAGGTGGAAGAGAAAACGCGACGTCGCGTAGCAATGGCACGTGGCCGCTATGCGGCGAATAAGGGTGAAGCACGTCAACGATAATTTGAACAGATGACAGAGACCCGCAAACAACTCAAACATGCCATGACAGCAGAGAAAAGGCCAGGCAGGCTACGCGGAAGACGTGAGGCTTTTCATCAACGTGCCACCAAAAGACCTTCAACAGCTGATGCAAATGAGTACTTTACCAAATATTTCATCGTGCACCCTCTCACGATCCACCCGGGTTCGTAAACAAGGGAGGGCTCTAGGCACCCTACGATAGACGGACGCTCTGCAGCGGCAGCGTGGTGGTGCTGAACGATAACTGACAACCGAGCAGCCGTGCTCGTCGGTGTTTATTGCGGTGCGGTGAACAATGTTGCCTACAGAGCTTAGCAGGCCACCGAGCCTAGCGGCGAACGAACATTATGCCTGAGGGGGCATCACATGCTTGCTACACCCCCTTACCCCCAGTTTGTTTGTTGAATAACAGAAACAAACGTCTATGTTCAAAATACGAGGCTCTGCCTCCACCCTAGCTGGGTCGATGCTGCCTGCTATCCAGGCGAGTAACGGTCCGGTGGCCTCCGCCGTCGAGTACTCCGCCTGGGCACCGGTGTTGATGATTCGGGTGTGGCAACGCTGGGTGCTGCCTAAGCCAACCTCGCTCCATCCGGAGGGTCCCTAGTGGTCGGCCTCGTGATTGGTGCTGGGCTCGACACCGGTCCAACGGGTGCCGCACCACTGGCACTGGTTGCCGCCTTCGAGGTGGGTGGTGCCTAGCTGGAAGCGACTGGTGCTGCCGCTAGTCCTCCTGTGGGCTGGAACTCAGTGGCAGTCGAGGGTGCTGGGGTCCTATAACGTAAAACTATTCCTATATGTTTCTATTCCAATCTCCTGACGTCAAATTTGCGTAACCACCAACGCAAGCACCGGACGGTTACCCGCAGGGTTGTCTAAACAGACCAATCAAACGCTCTCCTCGTTCATAAGAGGTCACTTTTGTTTGCTTGAAAAACGAATAACATAGCCAACACTGAGCGGCTTGTCGTATCGAATTGGCTGACAAGAAGCGAGGAGAATACTCAAGTGGAGATGGATTCGATGGTGCCGAGCCACTGCACTGAAAGTCGATAAGCGGATGAAGAGGGTGATTCCGGTGCCTATGATTGGTCGGCTTTCCCTTACTTAGCTTGCAGTGGCTGGTCGAAAATCGCGGCGGCATGCAACGGAAGCTCAAGAATGAGGCTAAAACAAAGGAGGCTCAGCAAAGAAGAGTTGGCAGAATGAGGTGGTAAACGTGCCGAAAGTGCTCGAAAACATTACACGGCCACGCAAGAAGTTTTATTATACGCAAATACACCCATGCTCTCCGGCAGGTGCGAGTAGCCAGCGTCGGCGGCAGCCATATTTCATTCCTTTCGGAACGGGGCAGCCTGCGGCTATTTCGAAGAAAATTCAGTTTTGTTCGGCATATTAATGCATCTTTATCGCGAACACGTCACTTTGACGCGGTGAGTTCTTGCCGTTTTGTGACGTCACGTGACAGGCAGGTGAAGTGGGTGCAGCCCGAAAACATTTTACCAATAGCCGAGGGCTAATGGGAAAAGGGGTCGAATCAGAAATAACTGTTTTTTCTTTTTTCTTTCAAATCATGCATAATCAGTGTGTACACATCATATCAGATAGGGAGGTATCGCGGTTTTCGTGACGTCGCGTGACAGACAGGTGAAGTGGGGTTGGTCGAAAAAAGTTTTTGACCAATCGTGGAGGGCTGATAGCAGAATTGGAATAGAAAAGCTTGGAATAGTTTTACGTTAAGCGCCCCTGGCCAGGTCCCGAGGCGAGGCCTGACATGGTCGGCGTGTCTGTGCCACATGGCCCCGTCTGGCATGCGGACGAGCAGCGATGAGGCGCTGGCAGGGGACACCACCTTCCGGCAGACCAGGGTGGGAAGGACGGAAGTTCCTGGCGAAAACTGGAGCTCCCGACTCTGGAAAAAGCCCGGGACTGCATCCTTGGTCAGCAGCCAGCTTCTGCTTCCGCTGCTTCAAGAGCACTGTGGATCGGAGATCCGGATGCAAGACGTCCAAGGGTGTCTTGACCATCCGACCCAAAAGAAGCTCACAGGGGGCACGGCCAGTGACATGGTGGGCCGTGGTCCGGTACTGAAATAGTATCCGAGCAATCTGCGTCCGGAAATTCGCAGTCTGGCTCTTCTTGAGCTTGTCGTTCATGGTTTGCACCACCCGCTCACGGCCGCACCATGTGAAGCAGGGTGGTACAGCGGAACCATCATCCGGCGGGTTCTGTTCTTCGTCAGCCAGGCCAGGCATTTTGTGCTGGCGAAAACAGGACCATTGTCGGACACGATGACACCCGGCAACCCCTGGGCGGCGAAGACCTGTCGTAGCGCTGCAATGGTCGCGCCTGCTATAGGAATGGTGACATGTAGAACCTCCACCCACTTCGAAAAGGCGTCCACCACCACCACCCCCAGGAAGTAGTGTCCCTTGAAGGGTCCCCCAAAACCCACATGTAAGCGGGACCAGGGTCTCTGTGGGAACGGCCAGGGGGTGATTTCCACATGACGTGAGGCTCGCTGATGTTCCCGGTAGATTTGCCAGCTCTGCACCAAGTGAGCGATGTCTTGGTCCAGGCCAGGCCACCAAACATGGGACCGAGCCACCATCTTGGTCTTTTCTATCCCTGGATGACCGGCGTGCAGCAACTACAGAACCCTGGACCGGAGGCTTTGTGGGATCGCCACCCTCGAACCCTACCGTAGGCAGCCCTGCTGCAAGCTCAGCTCAGGGGCCTTGTGACTATAGGCCTGCTGCACCAATTCCTCTCCACGGGACACCGCCTTGACCACCTGAGACAGGACTGGGTCCCGGCTGGTCGATTGAGATACCGCAGATCTGGAGAGCACCTCCGGGTACACGTGTTCCAGCATGAACACTTCAGCAGGTTCTGGAACAGCATCAGGCACCTCTGGCAGAGGCAGGCGGCTCAGGGCATCAGCAGGTCCCAGGTCCTATCCCGGACGGTAAACCAGCTGGTAGCTGTAAGCTGCCAGCCTCAAGGCCCAGCGTAACACTCGAGGTGATGCCTGCACAGGAAATGCCTTGTCAGGCACCAGAAGCCCCAACAGCGGCTTGTGGTCCGTGACCGCCTCGAACTTCCGGCCCCACAGATACTGGTGGAAGCGTTCGACACCGAACATGAAGGTCCAACCTTCCTTGTCCAGCTGGTAGTAACGTTGCTATGCAGCATGAAGCCGTCGAGAAGCAAACGACACAGGACGTTCCTGGCCATCTTTGTCCCGGTGTGCAAGGCCGGCTCTCACACCGTTAGGCGACGCATCTACAGTAAGGACGACAGGCTTGGCAGGATCGAAGTGCACCAGCACTGGAGCCTTAGTTAGCTCCTTGCTGCACTGGAAGGCCTGGTCCTGCTCCTTCTTCCAGACCCATTGTTGTCCACATCGAAGCAGAGGATGGAGCGGCTGTAGATGCTGCGGCAGGTTCGGCACAACACTACTGTAGAAGTTGATGAGACCGAAGTAGCTCTGAAGCTCCTTCTTGTTCTGGCGCTTAGGTGCCTTGAGCACAGCATCAACTTTGCGGGGAGCCGGGGCTAGGCCTGCCTGGCAAGACATGTCCCAAGTACTCACCGCTGGAGGCTAGGAAAACGCACTTTCCAGCTTGAGCTTGAGGCCGGCGTCCTGCAGTTGTGCCAGGACGTTGTGCAGGTTCTGCAGGTGGTCCCCGTCGTCTATGCCAGTAACCAGGATGTCGTCCAAGTACACCGCCACGTGCCTCATCCCTCTGAAGAGGTTGTCCATCTCCCTCTGGAATATGGCTGGGGCCGAGGCCATGCCAAACTGTAAGTGCGTGTACTGAAAGAGTCCCAAAGTTGTCGATATTGTGACATACTTCCGGGAGGCATCCTGGAGCACCAGCTGCTGGTAAGCATCTCTGAGGTCGAATTTGTAAACTTCTGTCCACCGGACAATGCTTCAAGATCTTCAATCCGGGGCAGCGGGTACTTCTCGATGTTAGTGATGGGGTTGATCGTAACCTTGAAATCCCCGCAGATTCGGACACTGCCGTGTCGCTTGAGGACTGGTCCGATGGAAGGGGCTCATTGATATGTCTTGACAGGTACCAGGATACCCTCTCACTGTAGCCGCTGCAGCTCCTGGGTGACCCCGTCCTTCAGGGCGAACGGTAGTGGGCGAAGCTTGAAAAAACGTGGCCGGGCTCCCTCAGGTACATAGATGCCAGCCGTCGTGCCGGCAAATGCGCCCGCCCCTGGCTGGAACAGGGACTTGAACTCGGTCAGGAGGCTGCGGACGTCTTGAACCACATGCAGGCTGGCTTCCGGGTACTCCGGCACACGAACGCCCAGTGAATGAATCCAGTTTCGGCTCAGCAGCGTCGGCGACGACCCTTTCGTTAAGTGAAGAGGAAGGGTTGCCTCCCTGTCGCCAAAGCGAACGCTGACCTGTGCCTGACTGGACCTGGGAGAGCTGCCCGGAGTAGCTGCGCAGCATCACGCCCGAAGCCTCGATGGACACGCCGGGGAAAGTACGCTTGAAAAGTTTCCCGGCCATTACTGACCCGCTGGCCCCTGTGCCCAGCTCCATGGAAATTGGGTGCCCGCAGATTTCGACGGTCAGCATGTACGGAGGCACAGACGATGGTAAAAAGGCTGTGTGCCACATGTCGAAAATCGGCGGGTTCTCGGCCACGACGTGGAGCCTGGTCACGGAAGAACTTGAGCCTGCTGCCGCCCGCCTCCGCCGCATAACCTTGCGACGGCTACCCGGGCCGCGGGCTTGTGTGGTACCTGGGATTGAATCAGGCTGCTGCTGTTCTTAGCTGTTCGACCGCCCCCTTCGGCATACACGTGCCAGGTGCCCAGTTTTCCCGCACGTAAAGCGTTGTGCTTGAGAGAACTGGCACTGATAGGGGGAGTGGGCACCACCACAGCGACCGCAGGTACTGCCCTTTGTCGCCAACTCGTTGACCGCCGCTTCCGCCGACGGTGAGTTAGCCGCACGGGAAATCTCGCCGGCGTCCTTGGCGGCAGCTTCCATTGCCAGCGGTGCCTTCAGGGCGTCGTCTAGCGAGGGCTCGGGAAGCTCCAGGAGTCGCGTCTGCATGGTGGTGTTGTTGATGCCGCAGACGAAACGGTCCCGAAGCAGCGAGTCCAGTTGGTCCCCGAAGGCGCAGGCACTCGCTAACCTTCGTAGCGCAGCAACGAACTGCCCGAGAGTCTCTCCTTCCCGGCGGCTCCGGTTGTTGAAGCGGAAACGCTCCATTAGTGTAGACGGCGCTGGGTTGAAATGCGAACGCAGTATGGTGAGCAGCTCACCCAGCGTCTTAACGTGCGGCGTGGCTGGCTTGAGAAGGTCGAGCAGGAGGCTGATGACGCGGGCCCCGCAGCTGGCCAGGAAAATGTCCCGCTGTTTGGTCTCGGGTGTGTCGTTTGCCCGGAAGAACACGTGGACTTGCTCCTCGTAAATTTACCAGGCGGACCCATCTCCCTCGATCGGCTCGAGCCTTCCGTGCAGCGGCATGGCGACAGCAACGGGGGGCGGTGTTTCGCCGCTCGCGGCGGCGTGGGACAGTCCACGGGTACTCGTCGCCATCCTCGTCGCCAGTGTCACGATCCACCCTGATTCGTGAACAAGGGAGGGCTCGAGGCACCCTCCGATAGACGGGCTCTCCGCAGCGTGGTGGTGCTGAACGATGACTGACAGTCCAGCAGCCGTGCTCGTCGGTGTTTATTGCGGTGCGGTGAACAATGTTGCCTGCCGAGCTTAGCAGGCCACCGAGCCTAGCGGCGAACGACCATTATGCCTGAGGGGGCGTCACATGCTTGCGCACACACTGTACAGTTGTGTACAGTGTGTGCGTTTGTGTGGGCTTCGCATCAGACACTTACAAAGTGTTTGAAAAGTCGGAGAAATCCTATTATATGAATGTGACATTGGTTGCGGTGGAGTTGGCGGCCCGGCTGAGTAGAGCTTATCAACAAGATGTGCAGTGGGGTGCCATCAAGGCAGACGTGGCTGGTATCGACCTTGAGTAGGACGTCACAGGAAATGTACTGAGGGAGTGACAGGGCGTCTGGCATTAGGGTTCGCAGGGAGCTTGCAGCTTCGTGGTTCTGCTGGTCTGCATATAAGGTTTGTCGTAGATCTGTAGAGTACATAGAGATGAGCTGCAAGGTCACACAAGAAAGCGATGTCTATTATTGACAATCATGCATCTACGATGTTTTCGTTCAATATGTTGTCTTTGTTGAAGCAGACAAAAAGAAACAGACAACGTTTAGGAGCAAAACAGAGAAAATATATCGGAAAATAACGAATCATTAAAGTAACTTTCCCTCTCCTTATAAGCTTTGAGGTTAGTTTGAAGGAAGAGTAGTTCATTACCCTTCAAAAAGGTCTGACTCTTTCTATATTGAAAACTAGCTCTCCCGTCGAGTGCACCCTATAATTCGCTCACCTGTTTCATCAAGCGCTACACTTATTTTGAAAAAAAAGTCCTTCCAGAAGACCTACACAAATCATTGCTTCTTTTAAGTCGCTGCCGTACGGATTGCTAGTCTTCTAGAGAAAAAAAAAGCTTTCTTCCCAACATCTTCATTTTTGCCTCAGTTGTCTTCTGTATATACACTTCTTATTGAAGCCACTGTCACGTACTTTTTCATTGCGTACGTCAGCATGATCCAACAGTAACAGCCCGCCACATCACAAGCACTTCATCCCAGTAGCCAACAAAACACGGGCGCAACGTCAAAGACCGCAAGGCACCTTCGCCCACAAAATGGAGCCGTAGCGGCTGACTTCGATCGTATCACCACTAAATACGCTGACTGGCCTGTCCTGTTCATCGATCTGGAGACCTCAGCGAACGACTTATAGCGTTGTGTACAGATCGACCGACTCCTCAATTCGTGTGCAGCCGGCCTCTGTGTAGTCTTATTTGGATCTTGTCCTGTTCCTTTAGGTGAACTTCTCTTCAATACAAGGAATTAATTAGTCGACCGAGTCTCACAAAGCGAGTGCCATCAGAGTAACACTCCTACGCTAGTAAATTGATGCTAGGAAGCTTTCTCGCCATGCGTTTTATTCCTGTTAGAGGGCGTTGTTTTTTATTGAAATGATAATTGGGAAAGGTTGGCGCCTTCATGGTGGCACCGTCTACTCCTTTTCACTGGGCAAAGGAAACAAATTTGCGTAAAAAGGGAGAACAGCGAAACAAAATATGACACTCAGTAGAACATTGGACGAATAAAAAATGTGCAGTCCAACAGCACATGCATCGCTAGGTTTTGTGTATGAGTTCAATAATCGTACGCAAATATAAAGTCAGGTATTTTGAACAGCCAGAACACACAGCACAAGTAATACAGTGCAAGTACAGAACAGAATTATACATATTGCGTAAAAGTTGCGATCCCCACATGAACCAGTTATGAACCACGAACAACATTTATGTTACTCGTTTAGCGCATTCGGATCATCTGAAACTTAATATTTTCCCAAAATGTTGGTGTCCTCCAAAAACTTTCTCAGAGCGAGAAGGGCTCTTTTCTGTAGGCCCGCAGTTGGCCATGGGCCAATATATTTTATTTAGAGTGAAGGGCCTTCTGTTTAATATCAACACGTTTGCTTGAAGTACCCTTCTTTGTGGATAGTATTTCGTGCACTCGAGAAGAAGACGATGCACATCTTCCTCTGGGTGGCCACAAGAACACTGCGGACAAGAGACACGTTTTATCATGTACAAGAAGCGTTTCGTAAATGCAGTACCAAGAAGCAGGCGGTGTACCAATGTTTCGAATTTTTTCTGTTGTCTCTTAGATTTTCCGGCATTGATAAGTTTATACATGGGTCTATAAAGTATAACTCCGA
The DNA here is from genome assembly GCF_050947875.1 of Dermacentor variabilis. Taxonomy (NCBI): domain Eukaryota; kingdom Metazoa; phylum Arthropoda; class Arachnida; order Ixodida; family Ixodidae; genus Dermacentor; species Dermacentor variabilis. The sequence continues at coordinate 68,019,919 of NC_134569.1, read as the reverse complement.
GTTATTTGAAAAGCAGACCAATGCAGTAATAAACGTACTTCGGCGACTCGCTGACACAACGTGGGGGGATCAGTCTCTTCACTACTAAAAGTTCATAACGCATTCATAAAACAAAAAAATGCTTATTCGGCACCTATTCTCCATCGTTTATCGCATACTTCTGAGGAACGTCTTCAATGTTTACTAGCAAGGGGGCTACGAGTGGGTCTTGGGGTTCCGCAGGCTACCTCGAGTTCTTTAGTAATTGCTGAAGCTCGTCACCCACCATTACCAGTCATACGAACGGTTGAAACATGCTGACATATTTATCGCATCTTAACCCAACACGAGAAGCATCCATTAAACCTCGCGCTAACGGAAAGAAACGAAAGCGAAATTCCCGATGCTGTTCGAGAATATAAAGCATAATTACCAAGACTTGAAATATGCAAAGTGGATGTTAGTTACCGTCCCTGGGTGTTAACATGTTCTGAAATAGAATTTCGGTTGACGGGATTATATCTAAGAGAGACATGTTCATAGTAGCCGCACAACAACTGGCACTCTTCCGAATTCACTCATTATATTCCCAGTACATCTCCGTTTATACAGATGGCTCGTGCCCTAAAATTCCTCGACTTCAGCATTCGTCATTCCACATTTAGCGCTAGAGCAAACACTTAAATTAGCCCGAGAGACACCTTCCACCAAGGCAGAACTGTTTGCAATCCTGTTTGCTTTGCGTTTCAGAACATCAGAAAAGCATTCGCAAAAATTGGTTATTTTTAGCGATTCGCAAGCCGCTCTCATATTACTACAGAGCAGTAAGAAAAACTCTTTGAACACTCTGCTATTGTATGAGAGGCTCAAAGAACTTACAAAAGCAAGCGCAATGAACCACGTAATTGCATTTCAGTGGATACCTGGGCACTGCAATATTCCTGGTAATACTGCAGCGGACGCAGCTGCGAATCGGGCGCACTATAACGCAGAGACAACCAATCTTCCCCTATCGCATACTGAAGTCCGTCTGATGCTGAGAGAGATTTCCTGTCGCCTCAGCAAAACTACCTGGTTTGATCAGCAAAGAGGGCGTTGTTACCATTGGTGGTTATATGAGCAGAGGTTATTTTTTCTCCCAATGAGAAGCACGACAGCCCTACAATTTCTTTTATTTTTCTTAACTAACTTCGACAAACCTAGAATTCAATAGACCTTCTAGATATTTCTAGATCCACTAGATGCTTCTTACTGAATCCTATACGCATCATTCCGTTCAAAGGCACAATGTAGCATTCAGAGGTCCTTCTATGCGCTCCCAAAAGTGCTAAGTTTGAAATAAATAGCACACTTGATCGTCCGAAAGCGGCACACGGGCTGTGGGGGACGGGCAAAGTATTTAGGTTGCTGATTATTTTCGGGCACCTCAGCTTCTGTAACCGGCGCCTCAATCGAAGAACGCGACTATTTCTGCATTCGAGCCTTACTGGAATGCTGCCGCCGAGATTGGAAATGGAAGCTGATACCCGTGCTCAGCAGCACAACGCAATAGGCAATGTGCCACCGTGGCGGGCACTAAAACAGTTCGCCATGGAGGGTCAATTGACTTTGTTATGTCAATGGAGTTTGTTGGTTGGCGGACTCTTTTCGTCTAAATGCGCGAAGAATATGAGAAAAGGAGGGCCGTCTCTCTTACAATAAAGAAAATAAATGCTTGCACACTTACGCGCTCGGCCTTCTCACTCGAGATGTTTCGCGACGTGCGATCAACTGGCGCAATATTGTATGCTCTATTTTGCTGTCGTCCATACATCTCGCAAAATTATAACTTTGAAAAGCTCGTCAGAGGGGTAAAGCTTTGCTAACCTTGTTACGTGTTCGTGTGCTATTAGAAGCATGCATACACACTGCGGTGATGAACACTAGAAGTTTTCTTGTTTCTCAGGTTGAGGCATCTTGAGGCCTTCTGCGTGGGATATCTAGTGGTTTATAGAATGTAATGTGCGTCTGTGTGACACGCCGCATGAAGTACATTCCTCTGATTCAGTGAAGTATTGAAACGTTTCCATAGTGCGCGAATTGCGGAGGTTCTGACAACAAAATAGACTGTAAACTTGCTTGGAGATGATATCCTTGCCCTATGGCATTCCTCGCCTACGCTACTACATTGCTGATGACCTTAAGCATTCCCAAAGTGCACAGCAGCAGCAGTCAAACATTATTTTCTTTCCTAGAAAGTGAAAAAGAGAGGAGGCGCTGCTTTAACACACATACCCATTCAATACAATAATTTTTTTTCTTAAAGCTAAGGTTGCTTTATCTTCCATCTTCTGGTTTGGTGAGTAGGCTCATTGGGCTCCTCCCCAAATAAAGTTGGCCTAACGAGAAGATAGCGTAACGTGAAAGTTGCCCAATTCCAGATATAACAGTACAATCCATCGCCGCGTAGGTCACATGAGTCGCGTGTTTGCGGTATCCGCATCTTGGCAGTCCTGCCGGACACACTATGCTGCAAAACACGGTGCGGAACGTGAACATTTTCATAAGTACGGTACCTGAAACCAAAAAGAAAACTTCTGCGACTGGAGAAGCCTTGTACATAGTTGGAAACCGAAGAAAATTTATCGCATCGTGTGTGGTGTATATGCATGGCGCTTACTTGAAACGTTTCAGTCAGTGTTTGAATCTCTGCTTAACATTGATTAAGACAAAGGCGTTGAATCAGTCTTTTGCAATTTCTATTACATTTAATTTTGTCTTTCAGGAGGTTTTAGCAGGCGTTCATTCGGCCAGTACCAAATGAACGCCTGCTAAAACCTTTTGTGAAAAACAAACAGAAACACTTCTATACACTCTAAGGAATAACCTTAGAGTGTATAATCCTTACAATATATGTATATATATATATATATATATATATATATATATATATATATATATATATATATATATATATATACACATACATATATTGTAAGGATAAGGATGCTAAAGAAGTGGAGACTCCTGAAATCTTCAAACGAGCGGGTGGTATCAAAACATGATTAGCGATAGCGAATCAGACAGTGACGCCACGTTCGGCCTCACCGGCACTTCTGTCGAGAAGCGGTCTTGATCTTTCTCTGATGGACGGGACAAATCCATTCACCTTTCCTTGCTTATCCGTGTCTCCTTTGGGTCTGCTGGAACTTCTTTTCTCAGATAATCAGCCATATTGCTTGCTACTGCAATGCCTTTTACCTTTCAAACTTTACCCCTGCGATCTAGTATTTTCATATTTTCTAAAACTTAGAAGGAAGGGTAAAAAGTATAAAACCATTCTTTTTAATTTCTCTCAAAAGCTCTTTTGCAAATGTCCCTTCTTCGAGAAGGGGATTTCCAATTTAGGTACATTTACACAATTGTGAGCCCACATATCTTTTTCTTTCTACGGTCTCGCCTCCGCAAAGTCTGCTGCTTTGCACCTTTGCCTCTTGCTAGCCATTCTTTGTTTTTTTTTTCAGCCGAATACACTGTGCATTCAGCAGATGGTCGAGCGTCGCCGCTGCGGCAGCAACTGCGACGCAGTGCTCCGCGGCTCGCTCGTGTAGGCATTACAGTTTTTCACTACAGTAATGTAACCTTCTCAATAGAGACGTCGCCAGTGCTTAAGGTGTTTATTTCTGTTGGTTTCCTTTCTCACCTTTTCTCGCTGCTTTTAATAAACTACTCTTCTAATGATGTACTTTACACCAGCCGGCTGAAAATGAAATAGTGAAATCGCTTGTTTGAAACACGGAATGGGCGGACTATGCCGGCTGACATGTTTAGAGCCGCACTGTTACTTTTGCAAGTGCGCAGAGGCCAACTACACAGACCTGCATCAACAATGAAGGAAGAAAATTACACGTTCTCTTAAGCTTTCCCTCCTTGGGTGAATGGTCACGCGAAAATGTTCCCTCCTCTTTTTTGTCTCATTCAAATGTGTTATTTTTTTGTAACGATAGCGCGCTTTTATTTTTATTTTTATTTTTTTACAGATAAGATGTGTATGGCTAGGATTGCATGTATTTTTGGTGCCCGTGCGTCAATACAAAAAGGTGAGCGCAGGCTGATCCGGGAGATTGCGTACTGGGCCGACACGTGGTGGAGGTGAAGCGCTCCGCCCCTAATAATGATATCAATAATGATAATAATAATAAATGAAATAAAAAATCAAGATGCTGTATTTCAAGTAGATGAGTATACCGGAATCATTCGTGAGCAGCTTATGCACTCACAAGCAGGAGCCGTTGCCGTATACGCAAAAGATAAAATGTACGTACAACCATACGCCCTTGAATCGCAAAGCGACAATGCCAGGTACTGTAATGTCTGTGCCATACTAACGAAAGAGGGAATTGTGATTTTCACCGTGCATGTATCTCCAGGCCCACACAAGTGTGATACCGAGATGTTGATGGCCACGCATATTTCTCGGATTTGCTGTGGTTACGCTACCCCTGTAATTGTCATTGCACACTTCAATGTGTACATTTCAAAACCAGACAAGAAATGGTTCACTAAGTTTGTGCAAGAAGAGGTTGGCTTGAAGTGCCACACCAATGCAAGTTACTCAACTGCTTAACAACGGTAGTGTAGAGATTTAACTTTGGCCGAGAATATGTCTAAGGTTGTAACCGCATTAATTAGTGTATATCATAGTAATCACAGAGCTGTCGTCACCATCATTACCAAATGATGAAAATAAATGCATGCACGCATGTCTAACCCAGTGTGATGCGCTACAGCTTCGCTATTCATCCATCTTCACAGAGTAGAATGGCTCGTCAATTTCTCCATTTTCCTTTCTCGCAAGTTTGGAAGGGCGCGTCGGAGTTTCTGCGCCCGACGATCTCGAAATACACCATTAACTCCAAAGTGTGCTCCCTTTCAAATCCTACATCAACACATTATTTCCTTCGAAGGCATTTGCTTCAGTGTAGTCAACCAAGCCTCAACTAGAAAATAATGCTGGTAAATACAGCGCAAATAAATGCAAATAGAATTAGCCATTGCCTGGAACCAGCAATAAAGGGAAACTAAGGAGAGACAGAAAGAGAGAAATTGAAGACAGAAAAGGCAGGGAACTTAACCAGACGCACGTCCGGTTTGCTAACCTACACTGAGGGAAGGGGGGTATGGAGATGAAGAGAGAGCGTGGAGAAAGAGAGCACAGTTTCGCGCACAGTGGAAGGTTCGCACCGAGCCTGCGCACAGTTCCCAAGACCTGTCGACTTGAGGTATTTCAAGAGCGCTTTCGTCGCTTTCTGTGCCATCGACGCGTACAGCCAGGGTCCAAGGATCTTCATTACGGAAAACGGTCAAGAGTCCGGCTGGTTCAGTGCTGCCCGGACAACTTCGCGCTTCACGTTGTATTGGTGACAGATACATAGGATGTGTTTAATCGTTTCTGTGGTTCCGCAAGAGTCGCACATTGGCGTATCCCCCATTCCTATGCGGAACGAGTAGGCCTTCCTAATCATCACGCCGAGCCAGAGGCGGCACGATAGTGTCGCCTGAGAGTAGGAAATTTTTGATGGCACTTGTAGCTTTAACAATGGATCCAGCCTATGAAGATCACACTTCGGGAGGTTGGGAGAAGACCAGTATCTGTGTGTCATAGCTTTAACCCCAATATGAAGCTTTCCTGCAGTGTCGGTTCTTGATAAGGGGATTCGAACTGGTCGGCCATTCAGGTGGGCAGACCGGGTGGCTTCGTCCGCGAGGTCATTATCAGCAATGCCGGTATGTCCAGGTAGCCACTGTAATATAATTTCATGCCCTCTAGCGATATCTTGATGGTGATCTTCCTTTATTTCATATGTCAGGTGCTCATGAGTCCTATGATATAGGGCAAAATGCAGACCTTGAAGTGCTGCCTTAGAGACGCAAAACATGACCCATGTCTGACATGTCTCTTGCAGGAGATATTTGACAGCAGCACGCAGGGCAGCAAGCTCTGCCGCTGTTGATGTCATGTGGGACAGTTTGAATTTGATTGCGGTGTTCGTAGCCGGAATGATAAGGGCGCCTGAAGAGCTGGTGGGTGAGGCCGAACCATCAGTATAGATGTGCATGTTGTCCCCGCATGTCTCATTGATTAGTAGCAGCGTGATCTGTTTAAGAGCTATTGTTGGGTGATTGGCCGCCTTTACACCCAGAATACTTAGGCGCACTTGAGGCAGTTGTAGACACCACAAGGCTAATGAAGGCCTTGCTGCTGGTATGTATCCTAATGGAAGACAATCTGTATGAGTGATTATAACTTCAGAAAACATTGCACGCGGTCTCTGCAATGGCAATAACGCCAAGTGATGATCAGGGACGCGGGAAAGATGAAGGATATGCGTCCTGCGACAATCCACAACAACGTATGTTTGGATGGAATGATCTTTGGCGAGTACGATTGTTGCAGCTGCTGACGCACAGCAAGGAAGTCCTAAACACAGGCGCTATGCTTGGCCCTGTAAGCCCTTTACCCCTTTCTCCAGCACAGGGTAGCCAGCCGGTATTTACACTGGCTGACCTCCCTGTCTTTCCTTCCCTTTTCTCTCCCTCTTGGCCCTGTAAGCTCTCCAATGAGCGAATGTTTGACTTGCACGTACTGGACAACACTGGAAGGCTGTTGTGTAAATAGCCTAGGAAATGAGCTCTCTACAACTGAAGCATGGAGCGTACAGATGTGCCCCATTTTTTATCGCACATGAATCTCAGTACCTGAGCAATCGACAACAAATAAATAAACCACAGTGACGTACGGCAGCCTAAACTACCAACCACTTGTTCCCTGAGATAGTTCGTGCGTCTAGAAACAATGTTTTCTCTGCGATACAGGACAACCTTTCCCTCTAGGCCATTGGCACGCCCAACCTCCACGCATCTCTCTCTGTCAACGTCCCAACGTCTGTGGAAAGGACAAAATAACGAGAAGGCAAAGATGAGAATTGCATTGGGCTGCGAAGACAGGGACAAGTTAGAGCAAGGCTGCGAAGAACCAGAAGAGAAAAAGGAAAAGTTGTCGTTTCACTTTTAGTTGTCTCTCCTTGAACCCGGCTCTACTAACCAATCCACCCTGGGCATGTTTGCGCGTATTGTGTGGATTCCACGGGCCATCACTTTTAAGGTCAGACTCAATTTGTTTTGCTGTCTTTATTTTTACGATTTCAATTTCTTTGACGCTCTTTCGTTCGGATGGCCTCCTACAAGAGTGAGAGCCCGACTTTCACCTTTGTGTTTTAACCGCAATGCTGCCCCATCCCCCCATTTTGTTTTTTTCTTTACCGGCTTTTATTTTTCAGTTGCCACTTTATCTCACCCGGAATAACACGCCGACTCCTGACATTTTTTCTCTTTTTCCTTTCTGCTCAGTGCAGCGAAGTCGCGGCCGTTCATAACGATCATTTATCAGGGTAATTCCCTGGAGAAACACTTTTCCGGGGAGGCTCTCCTTTGCCACCGCCCCTTCAGTTTTTATCTTCACAGTTTTAGTTTTCGCATTCATCTGGCTTCCGTCAGGTCCCGCATTTTTTCCTCTTTTATGTTTCCATATTCTGAGAGAGATATCATCGTTGCGACTTCTTTTTAAGAAGTTTATGCTTCATTGCGACTTGCTATTGGTGGCTTGGAGACACTTTCTCATATTGTCTTGAGAGGTCGTGTGCTAAACGTAACACTGGAGACTACGGCTGTGCTCTGCTGCAGTTCCAATGCCCATTAAAGCGCGAAGTTGGCTAATAGAAGTGCAGTTCAATTCCACCTCAAGGAGCACTTCTAGATAGAGGGCCCACCTAATATGAAATAGAGGCAAAGGAACTAAAGAAGGAAAAAAGATAGAAAGTAATGTACAACCAAGGAATAAATTTTCTGACTTTGTAACTTTTCATGCACAGTAGCTTTCTTTTCTTATATTTTTCATGTTTGCCCACCGTATTCATTGCATAAGTGCACGTGTCGCGACATTTTCATCAACGGAATACTCTTACCGATTACCTTGGAGTGCAGTACCAGCAAGGACAAGGAAAAAAATTGTGTAATAGCTCTCGATGAAAACGCCAACAGAATAAAACCATGGGTGCCGATGTTTATCATTCGAATTGTCTACCGGGCCCACTTTATTTGGGTCCGCTCGTTCGTGCGTTTTTTTTTTCTTTCTATTTATTACAAATGTTGGCATTTTAGCGAAGAAACACCACTAATCCGATCAAAATAAAATACTAAGTAACCTAGACGTGCTAAACAGTGTCAACGCGAAAAAAACCTACGAACGAGAGGCTAACTGCTTCGCTGTAAAATGACAACAGTGCTTTTATAACAAAACTCGGGCTGAGGTCGGTTAGTATCAAGAAACCAAGAAAAGTTATTTTACACCCATCGTCTTCTGCCATCAAAGTGGCTCCCCTTCGATGAAACCAAAATACAAAACCGCTTATGGGCTCTGCTTTTGGTGCACGTAAGAATGTTAGGGTCATGGCTTGAGCCCGCGAGTTGGTCTTGCCTTATGTTTACATCGCACACAAAGACGATTCGGAAAAGGAAAAAAAAAACTGCGGATCTTGCGTACTCTGGAAATCGATGTAAGCGAAGCTTTCTGTGCTGTTTGCGCTCATCGATGATAATTAGCGGTGATGTTTACGGCGAATGTTTAAGTTCATCAGCATTTAGTGGACTACTAGAGTGATGAGTTGATGTTAAACGTTATTTGCGTGCACCACTGGTGCGCGTGTGGGTTCTTTAACGTAGTACGCAGAACTCACAGCGAGACGTGTTTGCTTGAGGAGTTGTTGTGTGCCATCCTCCATAGCCAACGAGACGGTTAGCACTGCCATTGTCTCACACGGGACAACTTATCATGACAGAAGTGTTAAATTTGAATTAAATCATGGTTTGTACGTGCCAAGGCCGCGGGAGTGGGACACTCCTTCTTAATTTTCACCAGCAATTCTTTAACGTCCCCCTCAATCTCAGAATACGCGCGTTTTTGGATTTCGTCCACGTCGAAGTGGGGCGGCTGTGGTCGGGATTGAACCCACGACCTAGAGCAATGTCACTGCCACGAAGCTGTCGCCGTGGGTAGAGAAGTGCCGATTTGATGGGCAGCCGCTTCCATGGTGACATCTAGACGCTGCGTTGCTGTAACGTGGCTTTTGCATCTGCAAAAGCGGCCTCTTGTGGACGCAAGAGCAAGCCGCTTCCGTCCCCGTCATATAAAACTCTTTATTCACTCGTTTGGTGACCACGTCGGCTCTACCCATTCGCCGCCTTGTCTCGCTCGCTGCTCTCTGCCATTCTATCTACCTCCCCTCTGGACTGTTGCGCGTTAGTATAGAGGTAAGCGCTGCAGTTTCTGCAACGCTATTGCGGGGAATCATTGATAATTACAGCAGTCGAGAGGGTACGGTGGCGACACCCAAGGACTTCCAGAGGGCTTTGTATGGAAGCGATGAAAAGATGCGAACGAATTTCTCGCGTCGCCTTTTCTTTCGGCCGCGCTCCTGCCGCGCATCTACGCGCTCTGAACCACTTCCCGACGCGGCGTGCAAGGCAGCAGCGACAGCGACAGCTGCAGTTTAAAGTCGAAGAAGGAGGTACAGAAAGCTTCGCTTTAATGTAGCACACAAACACAGTGCTCACTCACAACTAAATATAAATTGGCACTACAGGTAATACAAATTACATGCGCAGTTGAATCTCCAAAGTTGTCAAAATTAATGCGGAGGCCTGAAGTAGGGCGTTGCTCACTGTGCAGTATGGAGACGGTAAACATTTTTGAGTACTCTACATTGCGCAAGCGCAAGGTAGTCCGGCTTGGCGCATGGCGCTGCACAATATGTACCGTGTGGTAGACACACACACACAGTATATGAAAACAGTATACTAAAAGAGATAACGGTGGTTAAGCCTTGTGGCAATCGAAACAACGAATAAAGGTGACGTCATCGATCGACAAACATATAAATAAACTTTCAAGGATCAATATCTCCGTTCTCGTTTTACGTACGCCAGCGTTTATTTGCTCCCCGCTGAATATGCTAAACGTTACTCACTGAGCTGACCGCCTCAGAGGACTAGCGTACTAAATGGTAGATGTCGTGACGCATAAAGGTATCGATGGAAAAATGATAAGCAATGCATGATATAAGAGTTCTTATTTGCATAGGTGGAAAGTTGTCGGGCGTGGCACACGGTAAGGTACTGTTTGCACCGTGTGGCGGACAAAAGGAACAGTAACTGAAAAGAGATAACAGTTAAGCCTTGAGACAATCGAAACGACGAATATAGGCGACGTCTTCCTTCGACGAATATGTAAAC